>NC_060956.1:4085399-4090399 GCF_910589235.1 Vespa crabro | reverse complement strand
AGAGAAAGATAAAGAGAAGGGAAGAAAAGATACGAGATGAGACGAAATGAGATGAGAACAGGAAGTGTGACCCGGTTTCTAGAGATAAGTCTTCCTCGTCCCTGTTAATCGAGTTTCCAATAATCATTTTAAAATCATCTTTTCCCGTACCTTCGTAAAATTAAAAATATAAAAAAAATGAAAGAGAGAACGAGAGAGAAAACGAGAGAGAGAGAGAACGAGAGAGAGAGAGAACGAGAGAGAGAGAGAGAGAGAGAGAGAGAGAGAGAGAGAATCTTCCCGTTGGATATCGAGGAACGTAACATCATCAGCCTTGATCCTGTTTACAAGCGGGGAACTCGTTACGAAGCTGGAACGCGTGAAAGTGGTAGCGTGACCTCTAACAGGCAGTGGTACTTGCACTTGGTACCGCTTCGACGGTCGACCTTAGCACGAGTTTCATTGCGCGTTCGTTCGGGGAGGATCAACAACGCTTACACACTCGACACGAGTTTTACTCCTCGCTGATAGGTAACTCGCGAGAACGCAAACTCGTATGCGTGGCCCGACCGGATCGCTCACGTGTCGCGTACTATAGTAGCAAGGTCGTTAGCATGAGGAACGAGTTTTTGGCTCGTTCAAAAAGGAAGATGTTGATGGATTTTCGATTTTCACAGATTTTCATTATCTCTTCTCTCTCGGTTTTTTTTTTTTTATTTTTTCTTCTTCTTTTTTCAATCCATTCGAGTCTTTTTTTTTTGAAATAGAAAAAAGTATGTTGTTGTTTTTTTTTTCTTTTTCTTTTTTTTTTGTTTTGTTTCTTGCGATTACGACTCGAATTTATTACTGTAACAAATGAACGCTAATTTCGCGTTATCAGCGACTTTACTTTTTTTCCGTTTTTTTCTTTCTTTTTCTTTTTCATATCACGTTATCGCTTGATCGACGTATGTATGTATCTGTCATCGACGTATCTGTTTTCGTGAAAGCGAATTTTTCTTCTTCTTTCTTTCTTTCTTTTTTTTCTCTCTCTTTTTCTCTTTCTCTCTCTCTTCTTTTTTTTTTTCTTTTAACTTTCTTTACGACGAGACGAGAATTTGTCGTTTATTTTCAATGTGGATGTGTTACACACGTGTTGGAAAATTGTTCTTCAATAATTTCGCGAGAAAATTGATGAGAGAGAGAGAGAGAGAGAGAGAGAGAGAGAGAGAAAGAGAGAGAGAGAGACAGATAGAGAGAGAGAGAGAGAGAGAGAGAGAGAGAGAGAGAGAGAGAAAGAGAAAAAGAGAGAGAGGGAGAGAAAGTGTAAATAGAAAGAGAGATAAAAAAACTCACAATTCTCCTTGTTCCCACAGAATAGTAGATGATATCGAACAAAGTTTGGCCTGGAGTCAAAATGTGGTCCCTTGGTGAAGAGTACTTCTTTAATATTTTCGAGTCCATTGACGACAACGCAAGGTACCGATCCCATCTTGAGCTTGATCACTTGGCTGTCGTAGACCTTGACGAGATCGGCGAAGGCTTTGTAAGGCACATCGTAACGTCCAAGTATATGAAGTGATCCCAAAATTGGCCAAGGTTTTGGACCAGGTGCTTCTGGTAGAAACGATCCTTCCGAGTAAAGAATTTTCTCGCTTTTCCTAGCCTTTTCCGATCGAAGATGATCGATCAGGATAAGAATGAGAGCTAGCACGGTGACAGCGATAAGTAAGGAAGTCGTCAGGCTGAGCGACAGCATGTCTTCGAGATTTTCTCACGCACGATATTTCACTTGACAAGAGGATGCAAATAGTAAAAGAATAAGAGAATATGATGAAATAAAAGTATAAGAGGACTAAGAAGACTAACAAGAATAAGAATAAGAATAAGAATAAGAATAAGAATAAGAATAAGAATAAGAATAAGAATAAGAATAAGAATAAGAATAAGAATAAGAATAAGAATAAGAATAAGAATAAGAATAAGAATAAGAATAAGAATAAGAATAAGAATAAGAATAAGAATAAGAATAAGAATAAGAATAAGAATAAGAATAAGAATAAGAATAAGAATAAGAATAAGAATAAGAATAAGAATAAGAATAAGAATAAGAATCAGAATAAGAAAAAGAAGAAGAAGGAAAGGAAACGCGTTAGTTCGCCGGCTCGGCGTATCGCGTGTTGCGCGAGTACACTCGTGGACACGTTTCGCTCGGGTTGCGGAGATCTTAGCTTCTGGCAGACCGGCTACTTTTCTCGTCCTCGGTGATCGTAGCAAGTAGTTAAAGAGAGCGAAGAAAGGATCGGCGCGTTTGTTGTGGTTGCCGTCTAAGGCCGTGTGTTGTCCTGCCGGAGTCCGTCTGTGAACGGTCTGCCGATCTGACTCGGTCTGTGGGGATAGGATGGTTGCCCGGCTATCTTATATAGCGGCGTAATGTAGTCAGCACATTTGCGTCGCCTGTGCCTCAACCCCATACATATGGATTGGTGTGAGAGACGACGCGAGTGAGGCAGGGGAGGTGGACGGTCTCTCTTATACACTGTACACCGGATCGCTTGTCTGTTCGCGTACTCGTTTGCTCCCCCGATCGTTGGATGAATCGATCGATCGATCGATCCTTAAACGTGAGAACAGATTTTGAGAAAATGTCGTGGCGACGCCGATCTCGACACCCATGGATTTGATAGATAAGACCGTTTACCGGGGGTGAAGGGAACAAGATTCTCTACCACCCTCTTCTGATCAAAACAAAGACGAGAACGGAGACGTCGAAGAGAAACAGAAGGAGGAGGAGGAGGAGGAGGAGGAGGAGGAGGAGGAGGAGGAGGAGGAGGTGAAAAAGAAGGAGGAGGAACGAGTCAAGATCGAGGAGTCGTTTGAGTGGGGAGGACCCCGTAGGGCCCATCCAAGGGACGCTTCTTGCCCTTGACTTCTCTCCTTAAGGTGCCATCGGCTTTTCTGGCAAGGTGGCTCTCGCAGCTGCGACAGTCCATCTCCCCCACCACTATCGCCATCACCACCACCAACACCACCACCACCAGCACAATCACCATTACCATCACTGCCACCACCACCACTACTATCACCATCGTTACGATCATCACCACCGCCACCCTCCTTCATCTCCCAACGTGCCTCTCGACGTTAATCTTGCTCGCGCGCGTGGAAAAACGGTGACATGCGAGAGAGAGAGAGAGAGAGAGAGAGAGAGAGAGAGAGAGAGAGAGAGAGAGAGAGAGAGAGAGAGAGAGAGAAAGAGAGAGAAGAGCCAGCGTCTCTTTTCGGTTCTCTCTTTCCTCCTCATCGTGGACCCTTCTTCGGAGGTTGGACCCTCCGGAGAATCTTGCGCGGCAAGAAAGCCGTTTTCGGCGCACCTGTAAGACGCCTTGACGATCTTGATGCGGGGTGGAAGGCCGAAGGAAAAGGAGGATGCTTTTTCTTCGAACGTCTCTTCTCTTCTCTTCTTTTCTCATTCACATTAACTTCCTGCGAATCGTCTACGATATTTTTATCCTAATATGGGATATTAATTGTAGATGTTAATTTTCTAATATATTCGATGTCGCACACGGCTATTCATATCGACCTACTTTCTACGAATTCGAATTTTTTACTATGATCGAAATCAATTATTATCGGAGACCGATTATATCCCTTTGATTCGATCCTCCTGATCGTTTGTTGTCTGATCATGAAGAAAAGTTTTTCTTTTCCTTTTTTTTCTTTCTTCTACCCTTTTTTTTTTTTTTACAAAGACACAATCGACATCGTCTATCTATCTAAATATCTATCTACGAGATTCTTCTTTCTTTTCCCTCCCCATCCTCCCACCATCACCCTTCCCTCCCTCCCCCCTCCTCTCTCTCTTTCTCTCGGATATTTTTCTCTTATGTATCTCGATCGAATCGAAAATCGAACGATCTTGAATCCAAAGTCCGTAGTCTCTGCAGGATGTTCAATGGATTACGTAATCGTTACGACAAACGTTAATATTCGAGATCGACAAGGCTTCGTTTTTCTTACGAAGAGAAACCCATGACGTCATTCATAATCGAAGGATTATCTCGTGCGATATAGATCGGCTTATCGAATCCTTCAGTAATGATAATATTCTTGAGCTTTCGATGAATGATAATAATAATGATAATAATAATAACAATAATAATAATAATAATAATAATAATAAAAAATAATTATAATAAATAATTATAATAATGATAATGATAAAAATAATAATGATAATAATAACAATAATAATGAAGAAGAAAGGAACCATGGCCTACTTCGGTGGGAGTTTAGGGAGAAGGTACGATGAAGAATCTATGATCGACTATCGAGACGCGTTCAGACGTAAAAACTAGACTGACTCTCAATGAGCAAGAATATTACGGTCCCCTTACGGTCAGTCGGCCAAATCCATTCACCGAGCGAGCCCGTTCGAGTTCGAGCAGAAGAAAGCTAATGAATGCGTGTCCAGCAGCCGATCATCTCTCTCTTTCTCTCTCTCTCTCTCTATCTCTCTTTCTCTCTTTCTCTCTTTCTCTCTTTTTCTCTCTTTTTTTGATCTTTCAAGTGGTCCCTTCGATGAAAATACGACTCTTCGAAACTAACATAGAGAGTATAGATAGGATTAGAAGGAATGTCGAAAAAGCTCGTTTCAATCATTCTTCGAGAAAGGTGGTACGTATCGCAACGTTACTTTTTGTCGCGGAAGTCGATTCTAGATCGGGGCATCGGATTTCTTGAAATTGCGCCGAGAAAAAGAGGTCGAGAGTATTCTCGAACGATCGAAGATAGTTTCGATGGGTCCAGTTTCTATATAGGTAGATATACTTTATACAATATTTTCTTTCTGGATAATAAAATCTCTTTTTGGTATTCTTAATACTTATTACATTGATATTTCTAATCTCGATTATTACGAATTAATTTGTGAATAGGTATATTGAAAAAAACAAATGTTTTTCTTTCTTTCTTCTATTCCTTTTTTTATTGCTTTTCTTTTGTCCTTTCTTTTTTTTTTCTTTTTTTCTTCTTTTCTT
>NC_060956.1:4035399-4080399 GCF_910589235.1 Vespa crabro | reverse complement strand
AAAAAAGACAAAACAAAATCGTGAAGTTATTTAAACGACCCTAGTAGAATTTTAAAGTACATCCCAGTTGTTTCTTCTGTTTCATACGAATTATTTTAACACGTGAAAGAGACATACGAATTTAAGACATTCTATGAACTTCGGTTCATTACGAAGCGAGCATAAATTGATTAACTTTTTTCTTTTTTCTTTTCTTTTTTTTTTTTCTTTTTAATTAAGATAATCGTATCTGCATTCAAAAAAAAAAAAAAGAAAAAAGTTGTGAATATTTGACAAATGATCGACGTAAATAAAATTTCAATTACAAAGTGAATTGACATTATTTATGCCTGATTAATGGTAACAGCCATCACCGATATCGAATAATTACATATATATATATATATATAAAAGAAAGAAAGAAAAAGAAAATATAGCTATATTAATGACGTCAAAATAACAAAAAAATAGACATACAATATAAAATAATTGAATCCTCTTTAGATAGTTCATTTTAATGATACTCTTTGAAATTGAAAATAAAACATTGGAAACACTTGAAGGATCGATTTGATCTTGATTTCGTTTCGTCGATCCTCTATCGAATCATTGATTATGAAGAAGAACGTTGTAAACGCAACCGGCCGCAACTCTACTCGTCGATCGATCCGAGGTCATGACCAAGTACTTGGATCGAACTAGGCGGACTGGTCTTCCGCTCGCTAGCCGCTGGATCTGCCAGAAAAACGGATCGCGTTCAGGTTAGACGAGTCCTAGTCTATTGAGTAGAACTTGGTCCGACAGACGCGCTCGTTAAGAAAGTCCATCGTTTGATCTACGATCGCCGATTTATTCGCACAATTTTACGATCGATCGAACGAGAACGTCTTCCGCATTTTAAACGTCACGTAAAAAACGTCGTTACTAAACTAATATCTGAAAAAAAGTGTTCAAATACATAGACATATATAAATAGAGCTTATTTTTTCATGTTATTTGATATAAATAATATTTAATAGAAAATATATAATTATTATTTTATCTTGAAACGCATTTCTTTTTTTTTCTTCAATTATATCGAGAAAAAAAAGACAATTGTCTTTTCTAAATTATACTTATATTTTATATATATATATATATGTGTGTGTATATATATATATTATATTATTACTTTTATTTTTATATTATACAAGATGAGTCCTTTAAATCGAGACATTTAAATATCATAAAAACGAAACATTCTATAAAAAAATGTTTCAAACAAAAGATTAAATATTTCTTTAACAGAATCCAATAGAAACCAAATAAGATTGCATAGTATCGTTCGAATAAGATCGAAAAGAAACAAATGATACAAATATGGATAGAATTGGATTGAATATGACAGAAAGAGTTAAATAGAATCGAGTTTGTCCGAATAGTATAAAAAAAAAAAAAAAAAAAAAAATCCTATCGGATTGAACAGAATAAAATAGAGTCGTCTCGATATAACTCGTCTCAATTCGGTTTGATTTGGATCAGTTCGAATCAGTCCGACACGGATTGAGTTGACACGATTCATCGTTAGCCTCGAATCGGCTTGATAAGATTCATCATTAACTCAGTTCATCTCATTTCGAAAACTTTCGATTGTATATAGAACAAAAAGTCGAACAAACTGTTGAACAAACTTTTGGACAGACTCTGAATAAAAGTCCTAAGAAAAGCCATGTCAAGTCAATACGAATCAAACCGAACCGAAGTGAAGTTAGGGGAGTTGAACCAATCGGACCGGGCTGAATTAGGCCAAACCAAACTGAGCTGGGCCAGGTTGAATCAGGCCAAGCTGATCTGAATCGAATCTGAATCGAACTATGTCTGAAATCGACTCTGTTCTATACTGTTCAATCCGCTAGGATCCTTTTTTGATCCTGTTCAAAATAACTCGATTCTATTCAAACGTTTCCATTCTATTCAGTCAAATTCTATCCTTTTCTATTCCATTCGTTTCTTTCCGATCCTATTTGATCCTACGCGATCTTATTCGATCCTGTTTGATTCTGTTCGATAATATTTAATGTTCGATAGATTTGATAATTCGATGTTATTTTATCCTATTCAGTTCTATTTGATTCTATTGGTCTTATTCGATACTATTTGATCATGTTCCATCCTATTCATTCCTTTTTGACTTTCTTCGGCCATTTTTTAAATCCTATTCGATACCCATTTGATTTTATTCGATCTTATTATATTCCATTTGGTCCAATTTGATCTTATTTAATTCTTTTACGTTCTATTCGATTTTATTCGATGTTATCCTTGTTTCGTCGTTTCATATAGTTCTGTTCTATATCGTATATTTCTACTTGTCGTACATTTTTTATTTCAATACAAAAAAAAAAAAACATTGAATATGGATATATAGAGAAATTACATTACGTTTCTGTTTAAATAAAAAATTATGTTTCTATTTATATAAATGAAATTGACTTTGAAATAATCTTAAGAATGTTCGTCGGGTTAGAATTAAATGATGTTATTATAATAGGCTTTCAAAATATGTAACTATTGGATATAATTAATGAAACCAATTTAGACAATCAATACTATTTAATAAAAATGTTTGTAAGAAATGCTCTTAAAAAATATCTAATATATATGATCTCTCTCTCTCTCTCTCTCTCTCTCTCTCTCTCTCTCTCTCCCTGTCTCTCTCTTTCTTTGAAATAATAAAAGAAAGAAAACTTTTTCTCAGGAATGGCTCGCACGTGTTGGAGTCGTGCGACTGATGGAATTTGCTCACGTGGCGCGATTATCGTGAGAAGACAAAGTAGAAGAAAAAGAAGAAGAGAGGAGGCTTCAAGGTTCGTATCTTGGTTTCCTCCAAAACCTAGGACAAGAGCGAGCCACCGAGAAGATCAGCATCGCGGTTGCGCACGCGTCTCCTTGAAATGAAACAATCGTCGAGACCAAGGCTAAAAGATAATGTGTTAAAATTATTCTCGCTTTTTAGCATAATATCCATGAAAATAAGATAGATCCATGTCGTAGAAAAGGTAGAGATGTTACTTAAAAAGCCGTCGAATATTTTCAAACGAAATTTTGTTCCAACGTAAAAGAATAATCCTTTCGTATCGTTTCGATATAGAAAAAAAAAAAAAAAAAAAAAAAAAAAAAAAAAAAAAAAAAAAAAAAAAAAAACACAGGGGGAAAAATAAGAAGAACGATCCGATGCAAAAAACGAAAATGTATTCGCCGATTTTTTTCTCTGATGCAGCAACGCGACGACATATCGATACGATTTCGACTATATTTGCTATTCAAATACACATGGTCTGGGTGCATCTCCCTAAATTTAGAGAGAGACACTTAACCTCGAACTTTTTCGGACGCCCATGAGAAAGAATAATTCGGAGTTCTTTTTCCCCCCCCCCCCTTTTTTTTTTTCTTCTTTCTTCTTCTTCTTCTTTTTTTCTTTTTTTTTCTTTTTCTTTTTTTTTTTTTTTGTTCCCTAACGTCTCTTCTCCTTTCTTTCGAATTCCCGTTCGTTCGAAGAGATTCCGTCGAACTTATCAAACGATTTTTGATCTCAACCAGTACATCGTATGTACATAACACTTATCTGGTCCTTTTAAATTCTTCAAATTCGTGAGGAGCAAAGTCAAAGCGAAGTGGGCGTATGATAGAGAATCGAGATACACATAAGGTACCTTCTAAAGATGCAGGATTTAGCTGCGTTCGCTATAAAAAATGCACATAAATCCCCAGTGCTTGCCGATATCCTGATGCGCGGGAGGTTGAGCAGAGAGAGAGAGAGAGAGAGAGAGAGAGAGAGAGAGAGAGAGAGAGAGAGAGAGAGAGAGAGAGAGAGAGAGAGAGGGAGAGAGAGAGAATCGCATATTCTCGAAATCGTACCTTCGATTAAATTCGACGAATTCGAATTTTAACCGTCCATTTTGACCCTGCTCTTTGTTGCCGAGAGAAAACAATACTTGAACAGTAGATCGATCTCGTTTCGATTCGTTCCTTTCAAGATCCTTCCGTGAATGTTTACGCCGATGGTAAAGATCCTTTTACAGATTTCCACTTGGTTGGGACTACAGAATAACGATCTTTACTCCGATCCTTTTCTTTTTGTTTTGATTTTTTTTTTCCTTTTTTTTCCTTCTTTCTTTTTTCTTTTTGTTTTCTTGATTTTTTCTTAATTCTTTTATTACTTCCTCTTTCCTCGTTGTTTTTCATCGTCAATCCCCCTTTAATGAGACTAATCGTAATGTAAATTCTTCGTATTTATGAATTCACGAAGATTTCATTTCTTAAAGGGGGGGGGGGGGGAATAAAAAAGAAAAAAAGAAAAAAAGAAAAAAGAAAAGAAAAAAAAAGAAAGGAGAAAGAATAGTATTTCTCTCATACTTTATTGATAACCTGGATTTCCTTTTTTCATCGATCTATCGATCTTTTTTCTTTTTTCATCGATCGATCGATCCGTCTTGATTCATCTGACCTGAAACGTTTTTTTTCAAGTCTTCTGCTTCTTCTTCTTATTCTTTCATTGTTATTATTGTCTGTCTCGAATCAACAAGAAAACGTATAGCTTAGGAACGCATTCCAAGATACGTTCATGCCTTGTGCACGCTTATGATCGACGATCGTTAAATGACCGAGTTCCAACCAGTCGATGAGCCTGGAATGAGTACGGGGGTTCACGTTCGTCCAACGCCCTCGACGTGAATATACCATCATATGTAGGGGAGAGTTGTCAAATATGTATTGATCATCTAAATCAATTTAATCATCATAAATTTTCTTTTCTTTATCGTTAAATAATAAATAACAATCGATTAATAGATTGATATATCAAGTAAATAAGGAATAATGTATAGATCTGTAAATATAGATTATAATTTATAGATATTGATTAAAATTTACGAAAATAAATTTTAATCTAATCAGATAAAATCGAATAATCTATTTATAAGATTTTCTTTTATTTTACATTTTTCTTTTATTTTATAATCTTTTTATATTATCCTCTTGCAAAATGTATTACAAATTTATTGAAAATCATTATATATATATATATATATATATATATATATATATATATATATTTATATAAGTATTAGAATTATTGTAAAAACAAATATATTTATTATTAATTTTAATAACTAAAAATTTGATATATATATATATATCGAATAATAAATGCAATGTAAAATATTTTAAATGATACGATTTTAACAATTCTTGACAATTTATGCAGATATCCATACATGCATATGTATGTTTATAAACTATTAATATGTATATATATAAACTATTAATTTTAATAAATAAAATTTATATCAAATAAGAAATACAAATAAAATAATGAAATCTTTCAAAAAAAAAAAAAAAAAAAAAAGAAAAAAAAATCGTAAACGCATATAAAATTAATTTAAAACGAACTGTTTAAATGTTGATTTTGGCAGTTAGTTCATTAATAATATAAATAGGGTATATTACGATAGAAAGAATGTATAATAATTACATAATGATCTTCATCGATCTTACGTCATTCGTTAAGAGAGAAAGAGATGAATCATCAGCGGATTCCCCGTCCGGTCCACCCGGAACATTCCACTCGATCCACTCGATTCTCATAAGGAGACTTTCTTTTTTCCAATTGGATTGCATCGGAATGTCGACTCGAATGAACAAACTCGAAGAAAAAAGATTGAAAGATCGGACGAATGTACGAACGTGTACGTAGGAACGAACGAACGAACGATTCTTTTTTTCTTTTTTCCTTTCTTTTTCTTTTTTGTTTTTCCTCTCGAAAAATTGATTTTCTCTCAACTCGACTACTCGCAGAGTTTCTCTTTGGAAATGTTTCTTATTCGAAATGATCGAGATCGATATTCTCCACGGTCGACGGCGCGACGTTCCGGACCCGCGAGAGAGAACTCTTCCGGGGTAATGGCCGTCGACCAATAGGAACGAGGATGACTGGCCTTGACATTCACCGGCTTCGGAAAGATAGAAAGAGAGAGAGAGAGAGAGAGAGAGAAAGAGAGAATCAAGAAATACGAAGAGATATAACGAAACGATCCGCTTACCAAACGTAAAGAATCGTTGATTACGAAAGTTATCGAAGAATTTCATAAAAATCAAAAGCATTCTACTTTTTCTTTTTCTTCCTTTTCTTTCTTCTTTTCTTCTGCTTATTCCTTTCTTTCCCTTTCTTTGTTCCTTTTTCTTTTCTCTCTCTCTATCTCTCTCTATCTCTCTTTCTTTTTTAATTATACATTTAGCTAGCATTTTTTTCTTTATTCTTTTTCTCTCTTCCTCCTCCTTCTTTCTCTCTTCCCTTTGCATTTCTCTCTCTTTCTTCTTCTTTTTTTTCTTCCGTTTCTTTTTTTCTTTTTCTTTTTTTCTTTTTTTTTTTTGTTCTTCAATCTGACAAACAACAAAAAAGAAAAAAGCGCGCGTGCAGGTACAAGAGCTGTTGTCGTCTCCACTGTGCGTTCCGAAAAAAATCACAGCGATTTATTTATCATTAACATGATAATGATATTGAAATTTTGAAAGGTAAAGCAAATTTTACATAAAGAATTCGTTCCTTCGACTTCCTATTTTTAAAAAAGGCTGATTTTCTACTTTTATAGATACGCAAGATTTTAAATGTGTGTTAGGTGAAATTGTGTGCGAGTTATGGCGATGTTAAAAAGACTTTCGAAGGAAGAGGCACTCGTTCGAAGCTGACACAGCCTTTTTGCGTGATAAGTGAATGAAGGAGAGTATATAAAACGAACTAAGGAGATGCGGGAGACGATGTTGGCCTTGACCGACCAGGAAGGAAGGGAAGGGATGAACGAGTCCTGATCGTCTGGGTCAGGTTGTGTGTGTCGCTTCTTTTCAGAATGATATCCTTCTTAAACTTTTGTTTGAAGTCCCTTTTTTCCTTTTACATCTTTTGTCATTGAAAGGACAATAAACGAAAAAAAAAAAATAAATAAATAAAAACAAAAAAAACCAGAAAAAGAAGGAGACAGAGAAAGAGAGAGAGAGAGAGAGAGAGAGAGAGAGAGAGAGAAAACAAAATAAACAAATATATAAATGAAAAACAAAAAAAAAAAAGAAAAAATATATATAGGAAAGAATAATTAACTAACATAAAACGAAAAAAAGAAAAATTCCCCGACGACGATCTTTTTATCGAGGAAAAATTAAAAATTTGATATTTGCATTTGCAAAGTATACAGGTAAAGGGGGTGACGCTTCCTTTCTTTCTTTCGTTTTCTTTCTTTTTCGGAGAAAGAGAGAAAAAAAAAATATGGTAACAAGATCGATGCGTCATCAGATCGAGTGGTTATACGTAGAATCGACTACGTGTCATTTGCAGAGTGGCGCCAGTTAAAGTGGAACATAAAAAAAGATGGAGAGCATGGTACCAGTCAGCGAGATCTCCGGACGCGTGTCGTTCGTACGCTCTTACAATTGTTTATTCGCATATTAAACTTACCTACGTTCGGAGATCCGATCGAAGAAAGATCATGTTTTCGATTCAAGGAAGTAAAGGTATCATCATATAAGACGGCCATATTATCTGTCAACGCTTTTAAAGTATCTCGAAGGAGGTGGACGGAGGAAATCATCGGAAACGTTCGGAAGATGCGATCGGAGAAAAAAAGAGAGAGAGAGAGAGAGAGAGAGAGAGAGAGAGAGAGAGAGATGGAGAGAGAGAAAGAAAGATAAAGAGAGAGATCCATACCCCTTTCTTCTTCTTCTTTTCTTTTTTTTTCAACGTAAATAAATCGTACCTTACTCTAAAAGATTACATCTTTAATTCCTCGAGTAGTAGTAGTAGGTCCAGTTGGAATTTGGAACAACAAACCGGACTTTCCAGGCCCTTGAACCTAAAAAGAAAAAAAAAAAAAAACAAGAAAACAAGAGAAAAAGAAAAGAAAAGTAAAAAAGGGAAAAGAATAGAGCGTTCCTCGAACGTGGTTTGAAGTTCGAAAGGTATCTTTCTTATTCGATGATCTATCAAAACGATCTGATCAAATCGAATTATTATCAAAGGACAAACGATAAATCAAAAATAATATATTACGTTTAATCTTCTTTCTTTTTTTTCTTTTTTCTTTTTATTACCAAAACAACGATTGACAACTTTTTATACGTATACGATGTACGTAAACTCGAAAGGATTTATTATCGGTTTTTCTTACGAACTTTAAAACGAGATAAAGATAGAGATAGAGATAGAGATAGAGATAGAAAAGTAATCGGGATATGAATGATACGTTTTATAAAAGCAAATTCCATCTTCTGTAATCGTCTCGGTCCACTCGGTTTATTACTTTCTTCTTACCAACGTACTTACTTTACCTGGCCATTACTTTCTTCTTCTCTCGCATGGATCTGCCGGAAAGAGCAGCAGTAAATGTACGGAATCTGGGTTCGTTGGACCCCAGGTCGTCTGACGTAATTCGCTTCCAGGTCGTCCACGGGTGGATTTCCTTCGTCGAGAGTGCGCGTGTTTGCCGGGGACTCAACTCGAGAGAGGAGAGTTCCTTCGCGAACGCGAACGCATTCTCTCGAATTTCACCGAAACCTGTTATGCCAGCAACGATGAGACGAGTTTACTACTACTAACTGCCATCGTTCTTGGCATCCACCTCCATCTCGGGGATCTCGTTCGTTGACTTTTGCTTCTCGAATTAGCATCTTAAAT
Source organism: Vespa crabro (assembly GCF_910589235.1). NCBI lineage: Eukaryota > Metazoa > Arthropoda > Insecta > Hymenoptera > Vespidae > Vespa > Vespa crabro. The sequence continues at coordinate 4,071,719 of NC_060956.1, read as the reverse complement.
CGACGATTGATATTTTTCTTGCGACCATCTTTTTCCTTTTCTTTTTGTCTCCTTTTTTTTTCCTTTTTTTATTTTCTTTTTTTTTTTTGGTTTCTGTGTCTTTTCCAACGGAGCGACGGAAGTGGGAGATGAGGGAGGGACGTGTATTTCTCTTTATTTGTTTCTCCTTTCGTTTCGTCTTGCATTTTTTTTTTTTTTTTAGTTTTGTTTCATTTTTATCCACTTCCTTCATCCACACAACAGTTGGTACAGATCATCCATCCTTTCTACTTTGTCTTATCATTATATCTTCATTTAAATGTTTTTCTCTTTTTCTTTTTCTTTTTCTTTCTTCTTTTTTTTTTTGCGCGCGCGATTACGACGAAATTACTCGGTTCCGAGGATTATAAATCTTATCAGTAATTAAATAATATTTTCTATATTCATTTCAATATATTCGATTTTTATCGTAATTTTAACATGATTATTTTGTAATATAATGTTATCTAATTGCGTCCGTATTATATATTAACTTTTTCATATCGACGATAATATCCGAAAGAATAAATTATCATTGTCATTATCATCGTCGATTTTTTTCTTTTCTTTTTCTTCTTCTTTTTTTTCTTTTCTTTTTTTAACAAATACTAATTCAGCGAGACGTTCTGTCCATAAAGGAATTTGATATTGTAATTGATATATGTACGAGTATAGAAACGTCTGTCACCGTTTAGATTGCGAGAACACCTGTATGCGTGTTAGTGAAGACGTATAGCGATCTCAACGAAGGATACGTCGATCTACTATTACTGTTACGTCAAATGACGTCAGACGGACTCTCTCTCTCTCCCTCTCTCTCTCTCTCTTTCTCTTACTCTTAAATATCCTCGATGTCTCGGTTGATCTCTCTCATCTTCATTTCTTTTTTTTTTCTTTTTTTATTTTTTCGTTTCTTTTTCCCTTCTTCTTTTTTCCCTAATCTTTTTTCATGAAGTAACTTTCCATGAATCTCAAAAACATTTTTTATTTCTTCGTCCAGTCAAAACCACAACCAAGTAACTTAATCCTCATTAATCCCAAACCACAGAGAAAAAGCCGATTAGATTAGATTAGATGTAATTTCAATGAAACAGCAGTTGATACCGTTACATCCGTTACATTTTTCAAATACAAAGTTGTTACTTTGTTACGTAAAAAAAGAAAAAAGAAATGTATATTTTGCAAAAAGAGAAAAAAAAAGAAAAATAAAGAAAAGAAAGTCATATCGACGATTAGAAATTATCTCGTAAAATCAATTATTACAAGTACATATATATATATATATATATATATATATATATATATATATGTATATATATACACATAAGCTGTACATTAAGACATTAATGCAATAGATAAATTTTTATGATAACATTACCGTATAATGGATACTTTTCAACGGACTTAATATTATATCTGTAAATTTACATATGTAAGAAAAAGAAAAAGAAAAAAAAAGAAAGGGAGTAAGGTAAAAAATATTTTGCATTTAATTTTTCCATATTAATTCGTATATATATATATATTTATGTATCTTATCTTCCACTGTTACTATGATTAATCGTTTCCCGTCAATGTTAATGATAAATCAAAAAAAAAAAAAAAAGGAGAAACAAAAGAAAAAAAAAATTGAGAAAGTACGAAGATGAGAGAGTGGCAATCATTTAAAATTTTAAATATTGAGTACCGCTCGAAGAATGTCCATATAGCATGGATACGTCAAAGTTCGTACGTAGCCTATTATATCGATGAATAAGAAGCATAAGAAAAAAAAAAAAAAGAAAAAAAAAAGACAGAAAGAAAAAGAGAAAAAAGAAAGAAAGAAAAAAAAAAGAAGAATCAAAGATCGATATACCGTTTGTACGATAACATCCGCTAACCTTCTTCACTCTCCTTGTTGTTTCTTTTCGTCCCGCCGAAGGCAGATATCGAGAGCAACCCAGACACCAACGCTCTTGATGACGATATTCGCATAATATGGAGAACACATCCTCCTATCGTAAGTGCGTGCGTGCGTCGGTGCGTGCGTCCGTGTTCTCGTCAGAGATTATACATGATCGTTACAAACAAAAAGAATAAATAATTGAAAGAATAAAAATAGCAAGGTGTTTTTCTATGGTTACGCATTTAACGGGAAAATACGTCATTGCTTCTTGAATTGTATGATGCTGACCTTATTTAACATTTGCCTTACAAATTTTAATACGATATTTAAGAATTGTATCGATACAAGATACCAATTACATTTTCATCATCTATCGAAATATTTGTGATCTGTTAAAGAAAAAGAAAAAAAAGTAAGAGAGAAGAAAAGAGAGAGAGAGAGAGAGAGAGAGAGAGGGAGAGAGAGAGAGAGAGAAAAGAGGATGTTAGGATATTTAAAAATACGATTCTAAAAAACATTAAATATGTAATAGGTTGTCCATTAGAAACGAAAAAAGAAAGAAGATAAGAAGAAGAAGAAGAAAAAGAAGAAGAAGAAGAATGTTGACGAAATAATAATGATAATGAAAGACAACGAATTAGAGGGGTATATATATATATATATATATATATATATATATATATATATATATGAAAGGGGTGCAATTTGATGTGATATCACCAATCGATTAACGTCGATTATAATAGTAGAAGAGGAAGAAGAAGAAAAAGAAGAAGAAGAAAAAAAGGAGTCATCCAAAAAAGCCCGATTCGATTCCAATCTATGCTGATGTATCGTTGTAGCATGAGCCGGGGTCAAACCATGCATAATGAAATTCTGACTTGCATACGTATCCGTCTGGTAAAGCACACGCGAAGAAATCAAAGCGTATTCGGGGCAGGTACACATACATACATTGATACCAGCGAGAGATCCGCGATAGATTATTATTACCTTATCAATTAGTTCTTTAAAACGTGTTAATCGATGTTACGTAAAAAAAAAAAAGAAAAAAAAAAAAAAAAAAAAAAAAAAAAAAAAAAAAAAAAGAAACAAAAATCGAAATTCGTTCGATCGATATAAATCCAAAATGAGATCGAAAGTCAATGAAATTTTTGTCTTCTTTGTTTTTTCTTTCTTTTCTTTTTCTCCTTCTTTTCTTTTTCATTTTTTTTCCCTTTTTTTTTTATTTCTTTTTTTGTTTCTTCCTTTTGTTCATTCCTTCTCTTGCAAAGAGTTGCTCGCGAAATTAGCCTAACATACATGATTCTACACCACCGATCGATTTTAACTCGACTACACTCTGATCGCGGTTTTAGCTTACCCGTCCTTGAATATTAAATGACGGAAACCCTAGCGTCTGTTACTTCGTTGCGATCTCGAAGAATCGGTCGTCTCTCGGCCGTCTGCATTTTGATCAATCTTAATCGCTATATTACCAGTATCGTGCTCGCAGTAGCCAGACAGATTTCAAGGGTGATGCACACGGGATAGTTTCTCTCTCTCTCTCTGTCTTTCTCTCTCTCTCTCTCTCTCTCTCTCTCTCTCTCTTTCTATCTCTATCTCTCTTTTATTCAGATCTTCTTTGTCAGACCTTCGAAACGATAACTAAGTTCTCTCCCCCCCCCTCTCTCTTTCTCTCTCGTTTTCCTGCCTTCTCTCTTTGTCTCCAGACCCTTGACCTATAGTCCCTTGAATATTCAAATATTCAATATTCTTACCGATCTCGAATACTATGTTGTATTCGAAAAATAACATGAGTGTCGTTCGTATATTTTACTATTTCTATCTGCCGTAAAAATTTTCCGTCAGGTCAGTTTCAATCTCCATTTAATTCGATCGATCGATCGATCGAATTGAATCGATCGGATCGGATCGGATTGGATCGAATCGGTTCGATACATGCATACATAAAATATGATCGTACGAGGAGAATAATTACATCTATGAATGATTTAATATTAATTTTCTCCGATCAACGATTTACAAGAAAAAAAATTATTATTCGATGAAAATTAATACTATTCAATTGATATTATATTCAATTAAAAATAAATATCAATTCTAAAATAATTTAAATAATACACATAGTAAGATTTGTTCGCTCAATTATTCACTATATAATTTTATTTAATTCATATATATATATATATATATATATACATATATATATATATATATAAATAATTCATGGTTAAAATTATTCATGAAATAATAGACGCTTACATAGCGAACTATTTAAGTTGACTTCTAAACTGGGTCTTGGGGTCTCGGTTTTGCACATAAAGAGGCAAGTTATGCGTCATTGGTGGAAGCGTCAAATCGGGTGAAAGTTACATAGCAGGTGGAGAGGCGGGTGGGATGGGGGAGGAGGGCGAGGGGAAGTAAGATCCCTTAAAGTGAAAATTTCGTTATCCCTTTTGTGAAAAATATTTACGAAGGAGATAATTTATTTATTTATTTAATATGACATTTTAAATCGGTCTATTTAATTTCGCGTATAACGTGGGCCATCGTGTCATTGGAAAACCTCTTATTCGATAAAATGATTAAAAGAGAGATGAATAGATAAATAAAAATAGATAGATAGATAGATAGATAGATAGAGAGAGAGAGAAAAAGATGCGGGTGAAAGTTTCCACGGTGCGGAAAAACCGCGCGATTGCGCGAACCTCGTCCCCGATTGCAAGCCTCGAGATATCTCGAAATCGGACACCCAAGACACACACACATACACACACACATTGGTTATGCCCGATTAACCGGATTAAGAGAACGTGTTCTTTTTCGTACTTACTACTTTTTGTAACTACATATTTGTAATGGTGTATTTAATCCAATTTGGGAATTTTGTCTCCAACCTCCCGTCTACCTCTATCTCTTCAAACATTTCCTTAACATTCGTTATATATTTCGAGAATGTACGAATTCTTTTCTTTTACGAGACAAGACGATTTTGGACACGTATGTTAATGCATGCCACACGACGTTTGATCGTCAGGTCGTTCGATCGAAAATAATCATAATCAAATCGAATAGGAACGTACAAAGATGATTCATTTCGTTCATTCGAAAATATTTCAAATTATCAATAAACTTATCAACGAATCAAATATTCATATCACACTCATTTCTACCTTATACAACATTTATCCTATCTTAAGTATCCAATGTCATTGTATTTATTTTTTTTCTTTTTTTTCTATGTCGCGATAAAACTCTCGTTGAAGACTTATTTTAGATCTTATGCGTTTTGTATAATAATAATAATAAGATATTAAATAAAAAAAAAACAAAAAAAAATGTGTACCTATTATACACCCGTATAATAAGATATAAAAACTTAACTTTATCCTTATCCTTATATTTATCTTTATCTTTATCTTTATCTTTATCTTTATCGAATTACTATCACTTTCTCTTTTCTTCGCAAGATCGCGAACGATCCAACACGATCATTTCCTTAGAAAGCTCGTTTCGACAAAGAGATAAGAGGTGAGAAAGACAGACGGTCAGAGAAAGAGAAACAGAGAGAGACAGAGAGAGACAGAGAGAGACAGAGAGAGAGAGAGAGAGAGAGAAAAAGAGAACGCGCTCGAAGAAATTGATTCGCGCTACTTTCGTTACGCGTTATGCCACAATTCGACGCGGTTGCAACGCGCTCGCCGGAATGATCGATCCCGATAGGGCGCGTAAGAGAACGTCGCGAACGATATCACTTTCTCTTTCGCTTCAATAAGGCCAAAGCTGTACGACGATTTGCTCTTTAGAGAAAGCACGCGTTATACCTTATCGTATACCAGGCCAATTTTTTTTCCTTTCATTTTTAATCCAGGATGATAGATTCACGTTTTTATATAATAAGTATTCCTATAAGTGAACAAAAGAGAAGAAAAGAGAATTTTTCTCGAGAGAAGAAAAAAAAAATCTTTCTTTTTTTTTTTTTTTTTTTTTTTTTTTTAGTTTTCTCTTTTCTCTTTTTTCTTTTTTTTGTTTTATATATATATATATATATATATATATATATATATATATATATAAAATCAATCGAAATGCTCGAGTGAAAAGATTTTTTTGAATTAGATCGGAGAGTGATTAGAAAGATGGGAGAAATTCTTTTGGTTCTATTTTTTTCTCTTTTTCTTGCTTTTTTTTTTATGAAATCAATACGAAACACTCGAGATGAAAATGTTTGGATTAGATGGGACATTAGAGAAGGATTAAAAATATGAGAGAAATTCTTTTGGTTCTATTTTCTTTTCTTGTTTCTTCATTTTTTTCTTTCCTTCTTATGAAATCAAACGAAAGGATCGTGGTAAAAATGTTTAGATTATATCGGAGAATTAGAGAATGATTAAAGAAAAAAAAAAAAAGAAAAAGGAAAAAAAAAAGAAGAAAAAAGAAATGAGAAAAATTTTTTCAAGCTCCTTCTTTTTTTTATGAAATCAATCCAAATGATCGAGGTAAGAATGTTTGGATTAGATCGGAGAATTAGAGAATGATAAGAAGATTAGAAAAATTCTTTTAATTCCCTTTTCCTTTTTTCTTTCTTTTTCTTACGTAAGGTAAAAATATTTGGATTGGATCGTATATTGGAGAATGATAAAAAAAAAAAAAAAAACAAAGAAGAAGAAATTCGAGAAAAACATTTTTGGTCCCTTTTTTCTTACGAAATCAATTCAAATGTTCGAGTAAAAATATTTGGATTACAATCGAATATTAGAGAATGATAAAAAGAGATGAGAAAAATATTAGGAAGAGGTATCGGTTATAATGAATATTTTTGAATGGAAGGAGTTAGAGGGAAAGAGAGAGATAGAGAGAGAGAGATAGAGAGAGAGAGAGAGAGAGAGAGAGAGAAAGAAAGATTTTATTTTCCCACGAAAAGAGAACGCACGTGCGTACAAGAGAAAGAGAGATGCGCATAAAAGAAACACGCGCGCTACGACGTAAGACTTAGCTATAGATATGTATATATGTATATATGTATATATATATACATATATATATATACATATATATATATACATATATATATATATATATATATATATGTACCTACGTCGTTTTCGTTGAGTGCGTAGTAGCTAGTAGATATCGATACATACCGATACGTAGATCCGTACGAGGGCGAACACGTGGTCCGACCTTACACGTGCTGCTGCTCCTTTCGACTTCGCATCAGCTGATTCGAGACACGCATTTCGCCTTTCTTTTTTCGCTTGACCTATCAATTCTTTTTTTCTTTTTTCGCTCTTTTTTCTTCTTCTTCTCTCTCTCTCTCTCTCTCTCTCTCTCTCTCTCTCTCTCTCTCTCTCTCTCTTTTTGCCCCATTATAATCATTTCTCTCTTTCCTTATCCTTCTTCTTCTTCTTTTTCTTCTTTATCAAACGTCAAATCATATTGTTAAATGACCAATATAATTAGATTCTTATGTATGTTCGAGATAATTAATCGTTTCCTCGATCGTAAAGACACCGCTCGTAAGATTTATATCCACTTATGTAAAAGTAGGACGATCGTATTGTCGATGTGCGTTCGAGGTGACAACGGGTGACTCTGTCAATATAATCAATCGTCGTCGAGAAGAAACGAGAACAATATTATGTCATCAATGGCGTAATGAACGCCGTATTATACCAAATGGATAGACATTAGCCGTCTGCTTTATCGCACGATGAAACGTCTTATCTTATGGTGATTGTAAAATTTTCAGGACAAAAAAATCTTACGATATAACTAACACTGGACTATCGAGATATAAGGATCTGGATCGATTTTTACGAAATGGATCGACAATATCGATCTTTTTTTTTTTTTTTTTGGCACGATCGAATATAATTGTGAAGTAATTAAATGTTGACGATAAATCTTTCTTTCCTCGTTTTTTTTTTTTCTTTTTCTTTTTCTTTGCTTTCTTCCTTTTTTTTTCTTTTTTTCTTCGATATGAAAAAATATATTTATGATATATTGTATATAGAGAAGATTTGTTCGGATATAAAATGTTATTGGAAATAAATGACAGATATAGATAGAGAGAGAGAGAGAGAGAGAGAGAGAGGTCAAAAGAAAAGAAAGAAAAGGAAGAAGAAGAAGAGGAAGAAGAAGAAGAGGAAGAAAAGATACGGAATACAAAAGTAGCCGAATGTGATAAGGATCGCGCGGAAGAATAGCGGTACTTTCCTTTTGTTTCTCTGAGGCTTGTTCGTCGTACATGCAGGACACGCATGGATTGCGACAGATTTTGATTCGTTCCACGAACCGCGTGCCATTTAATTCCTTCTTTATTTACATAGGATCCGCTATCCCAGTCAAAACATCAAAAACATTCGAGATAAACAAACGTGAGATTTCAGGAATTTCCTGACACGGATTTTACTTTTCGAACTTACTTATCGATTTCGAAACTTTCGAAACAATTTCTCGATCGTTCCATTCTCCTCCTTATTTCTCCTTTCTTTCTTTCTTTCTTTCTTTCCTTCCTTCTTTCATCTTTTTTGCTCTTCGTTGTCGTCGTCATAATAATCGTCATGATCGTCTAAGAATGATGATCAATCTATCGAGAAAATTAATCAAATATCGAGAATTAGAAAAAGGAGAAGAAGAAGATAAAGGAGAAGGAGAAGAAGAAGAAGAAGTTCAAGAAGAAAAAAGAAAAAAAAAAAAAAAAAGAAAAAAGAAAAAGAAAACCAGTAAAGAAAAGAAAAAAAAAGAAATGAGAAACAAAAAGGGACGGGGATGATAAATTTTTCATATATCGCTAACGAATCGACTTGCCTGATATATAAATTCAAACGAAGCTTGCCGATGAGTCCAATAGAGTTGATGAAGCCACCGCGAAGGCAAAAAAGTAGTTGGCCTTACTCCGCGCGTACAGGTGTATCCAAAATTTTACTTCGGTCTCGGCCCTTGATAGGACGCCGCGTATACGAACGGCGGACAGTCTCTAAAAATTCTTCGAAGAACACGCATCCTTTCCTTTCCATTCCATTCCATTCCATTCCTTAATATTAACATTAAAATGAAAATCGCACGTACTAAGTGGCGTTTCGTAATTGTACGAGATAATTTGTCGTCCGTGAGAAAAAGAGGTGAGAAGGGAAAAAAAAAGAAAAAAGAAAAAACAAAAGAAAAGAAAAGAAAAGAAAAAAGTGTCGAGGAAGAAAAAGAAAAAGAAAAAAAAAAGAGAAAAAAGCAGAAAAAGATCCTCGACGAGAGTTTATCGTTAGAAAGTGATCGATTTAAACTGGACGGCGGGGTGGTGGTGAGGGGGAAGGGGGCGTTCGGTGGTCGAAGGGAAGTGAGGGAGGGTAGGAGGGGTGGGAAAGGTAGACATTGGCTTAACGTTAGAATTGTGTATATGGACGAAGAAAAAGTAGCGCGAATTCTCTCCGACGTTTATGCTAATATACTTTTTCCGTTTTTTTTTTCTTTCTTTTTTTCTTTCTTTCTTTCTTTCTTTCTTTCATTTTTTTCCTTATTCGTCGATTTTATATTATTATCGGCGATTCATTTTATTATATCTAAGTTTAAGTGTTAAATGTTAGATGGGCGAGCGTTAGGACGAACGTTAGAACGTCTACTTTGCTATCGTGACTGGACGATACCTTTATTTATCCTCGACCTTGAACGTGAACCTACCGAAAGATGGCTACTCTCTCTCTCTCTCTCTCTCTCTCTCTCTCTCTCTCTCTGTCTCTGTCTTTTTCTCTCTTTCCTTAGATTTTATTACTTTGACCTTCGATAATCGAGGAATACCTACAAGGAGTTAACCCGTCATGAAAATTTAATTTGTCTACCTGATAATATAATAAATAAATTATATTATTCCTACATTTTTAACCATTTAGAAAACGTTTACATAAGTTTTGATTTATTAATTTATTCGTAGCTTCCTGCCTCTATGTTCGTATTATTATGTTATTTCTAATATATGCATGTATTTCATCGTAAGGGAGAAAAATTCTTCCCTTTCTTTCTACAGGTTAAAACTAACATGAATTACATATTAACGAGAAGAAAATTTTAATATATATATATATATATATATATATATATATATATATATATATATATATATATATATACATATGTATGTCGATACATTTATTATCCAAATGAAATATTTCGTAAACATTTTTTCTCTTTCTTTATACGAATAGTCGTTACGAAATCTTTTTGTTGAAACTTTTGTTGTATCTAACAAGAAAAAAAAATTAAAAATTAAAAAAAAAAATAAAAAGAAAACAGAAAGAAAAACGTGGACAGGGTAGGTAGAGCTGAGGAAAAGGGGTAAGTTCGATTACGCAAAAAATTTATCAAACGATCCGAATAATATTGTCACTGGCGTTTCGATCTCTTTATATATATATATATATATATATATATATATATATATATATATATATATATATATTTATATATATGTATATATGTAACGGTACTTTTCTCCCTTTTCAAAGAATCAGCAACGTTGTTTTTTCATTATTTCTTGGAAATCAACGAAACACGAGTTTCGTTGTATAATATAGTAAGAAGAATAAAAAAAAAAAGAAAAAAAAAAAAAAGAAAAGAAGAAAGAAGAAAGGAATAACTTGGCCTGATTTGATGTTTTTTTTCTTTTTTTTTTTTTTGTTTTTTTTTTGTTTTTAAAACCCCTACAATGGTACGATATTTATGATCTTTAGAGATACTTGACAACAGGTGGAACGTCAGTTAAGCTGTAGAAGAACCGAAAGAGAAGACGAAGATAGATTTCGGTAAGGTAGAGAAAAGAAATTAAAATACTGTTGAGAGTAAACAGGTAGAGAAAAAGACAGAAAGAAAATCGATAGACACGACGAAGGAGACAGTAATATTATTCTCAATTCGATTCAATCTAATGCAGAATCTTTCCCTCTAAGGGCGAGGTCATATACGAGTAGCGTCTAAATAACATACAGAGGTAGAGAAAGAAAGAGAGAGAGAGAGGGAGGGAAAGAGATAGGTAGATAGATAGATAGAAACTATTATATATATATATATATATATATCTTTTATTGTTCTCATCTACGCCTAATATGATAACGCGCAGGAAGTGACAATGTTATTCAAATTTATGGAAAATATAAACACAACCGATGCAATTTACAGTTGTACATATCTCTGTTAAATCAGTGAAAATATATGAACAATAATACGAGTGGAAAATTTAAGGTAGAACAAAAAAAAATTTTTGTCTTTTTATCTCCATCCATTTATCTCTAACTTATGGGAAGAATATTAATTAGGTATGAATTTTACGCCGATCAGTCAACAACGAATAATCTTCATATTTTCATGGTGTATTAGAAGAAAAAAAAAATAAAAAAATAAAAAAAAAAACTACTATTCGCTAGTCCTACTAATATTAATTCTGTTTAAAGATAAAGACAGACAGAGAGCAAGAGAGAAAGAGATAGAGAAAGAAAGAGAGAGAGAGAGAGAGAGAGAGAGAGAGAGAGAGGATTTCATTATCATTATTAAATAAATGAGTGGATTACTTCGACGGGAATAGTGTGACTTTATAGTATTTATTTTTAATTAAAATTAAATAGAGTCTTTAAATTTATATTTGTATGATTTCTCATTGTCAAGATTACGGAATTATGTATTTTCTGACGCGAGCTTCTCAGATAAATCTCTTTTCTTTTTTCTTTTCTCTCTCTCTCTCTCTCTCTCTCTCTCTCTCTCTCTCTCTCTCTTTCTCTCTACGAGAGGATCTTCTTTCCATTGCTAAAAATTTGCCGACGGTCAACGCGTTTAAAATACGTGACGTGTAGAATGAAAAAAGAGAGAGAGAGAGAAAATTATAATTTATCTCCATAATGAATTTCGACAAGTTCACAGTAGAGAAATAAGAGACAATAAATTATTAGATAATAAAGAAGAGACATACATATATATATATATATATATATATATATATATATATATGAGATAACAAATATAGTATTAATAATAAAATTAATAATTACAGAATAATATAAGAAAAAAATGCAAGTGTTAGATATAATATCAGATATTAAATAAGTAGATTGATATAAATAGTTAATAAAGATATGAAATATATATTTATATTTATATATATATATATATATATATATATATATATATATATACATCACATCATAAATAGATTCATAATATGTATAAAAAATATAGATCATTAGAGATATTGATGATAAAAATAGAAGAATGTCAGTAGATATAAAAGTATACATATATACTTACATATATATATATATATATATATATATATATATATAATATTATACATGTGTGTGTGTATATATTGATTTATGATGTATGATATGTGTATACATCATAGATCATAAATAGATACAAAAATGCATGTAGATCATTATAGTGATATTGATAATAAAGATAAGATATATATATATATATTAAATATCTTATCAGATATATATATATATATATACATTTTATATAATATATATAATATAAATATATAGATGAAGAGACAAAGAGGGAGAGGAGGAGAGAAAAAAAATGGACAAAGGGAAGAAGAGGTAAAAAAAAAGACACGAACGTACGAAGCAGACTCGATCGCCGATTCAAAGCATATTCAAATAGGATTCCGCCTTCGCACCACCCTCGAGGTATAATCTTGAAGAAGGAGATGGCCACCCACGGCTATTTTGCTTTACAAAATCAAGTGAACCCGACTTAATCGATACCTAAACAAGAAAGATAAAAAGATAGGAAGAGAGAGAGAGAGAGAGAGTGTGAGAAGAAGTTAGAGAAAGATCGATGGATCGATCGATCGAATATCGACATCAATTACATAATACATTCGAATGGTGATCCATCGTGATCCACCGATGAGCCCGACTACTGTGAAGAAGAACACGATCTTATAGAAAATGCTACTAGCATTCCCCGTTCCAATAGTACATCTCGATCGTTTCTTGATCCTGGTTATAGGCTCGGTTCTCGATCTGAGATTCTCGAGGTCACGGTCGCGAGACGTCGCGCGAGCCGAGTCACGTTATCGTATAAAAAAAATCTTCGCCTTTGCCGAATCTCTTTTTTCTTTTTCTTCTTCTTTTTTTTTTTCTTTCTTTTTTTTTCTCTTTTTTTCCCTTTTTTCCTCTCTCACTTATCCCACGATCTTATATCGATCTTATTTGTTCGATCATCTAAACGTAAAGATCATCTAATTGATTATCTTTATCGATATTTATCTATACGATTTAAAGAAAGAAATTATTTATTTATTCATTTATTTATTCATTTATTTATTTATTTATTTATTATTGTTATTATTGTTATTATTATCGAATAAATTTTTATTTTAATTCTCATCATGCCGAACTCTCTCTTTCTCTCTCTCTCTCTTTCTCTCTCTCTCTCTCTCTCTCTCTCTCTCTCTCAATCTAATTGAAGCCGATCACGTTTTATAATCAATGAATTAGTTATTTCAGAATAATCCCATGAAATGTAAAAATCTAAATAAATATGAAAAGGGCTTATTCATGGACTCCCACTATCGTAGTAAAATATTCAAGAAGAAGAGAAGAAAAAGGAGGATCGATCGATCGATCGATTCTCGATACATTGGTGATAGCCAATTCGATTCTGCGGTCAAGGGCAAGACGATCGTCTCGCGATGAATTAAAGTCCCCGTTAAAGCGTTTAAAGTCCTAGGGTATCGTGAAATTTGATCGATTCGTGAAAGATATCGATCGTTTAAAGAGAAACGAAAATACCGGATTCTCTCGTTGAAATTCTCGTTTTTTAAAATCGCACGAACAAGGTTCTAGCTTTTTATTTATATTTTTCTTTTTCTTTTCTTTTCTTTTCTTTTTTTTTGTTTCATATTTCTTCTTTTTTCTCTACGAGAAGAGACGATTTTTTTGGGAAGAAGATGAGATAAAAAAAGAAAAGGAAAAAGAAAAAGAAAAATTTAAGATTCGAAGTGAAGAGATTGTCGAAAAAGAAAAATGGTACAAACAAAAGAAGGTATCAAAATTCGATACCTTCTCATATCAAATGAACACGTTATAAGAGTGAGTAAGCGACGAGAGAGAGAGAGAGAGAGAGAGAGAGAGAGATAGTCTACGTATAAAAAATAATGTTAGATATTTGAAGCCTGTCATTGGAAACTAATGTATTATATTACGTATCGTCACTAACGCGTGTACTTCCGTGTAAGCTTTCTTCTCTTCCTACATCAGCACACGTATGACGTTTTGAGGAAATGTATGCGCATATTAACAGCCCAGCTTAAATACGATATCGTGTCAACCGAGTTGATATCACGGAATTCGAATGCCATAATATCTATTAGTCATAATGAAATATCAAAAAAAAAAGAAAAAAAAAAAATATATATATATATATATATATATATATATATGTACGTATATATAAGGAGAAGAAAAAAATAAATAAAAAATTAAAAAATAATAAAATAAAATAGAAAAAAAGGATAAACCTTTTATCGTAAAAATATTGAAATATTTTCGAGCGATTAATTAAATCCTTAAAAAATTGAACATATTTAAAAATAAATGAGAAATATATATATATATATATATATATATATATATACCACTCTTTTTTTTTATTTTCTCTTTAAAGAAAATTCACAATTTTCATATAAATATACATAACGAGAGAAAGAGAGTGAGAGAGAGAGAATCTGTGTTTCGAAATAGCAGTAGTACAGATCGATTATATTCAGACTCGACGGACAAGCAAACCGAGCGAGAAGACTATAGATATAACGCGAAGAACAAAAAGGTCGTCGTCTACGACAGAGAGAGAAAAAAAGATTTAAAAAAAAAAGGAAAAAGATAAAAAGGAAAAAAAGAAGAAGAAAAGGAAAAGAAAGAAATAGAAAGCAGATATCGTAGAAGGTGAATAAAAAGGGAAAAGGAAAAAACAAAAAAAAAAAAAAAAAAGAAAAGGAGGGAGAAAAGAAATGGGCGGGATGAAAGGGAAAAAGGAAAGAGAGAAGAACGAAAGAAAAAAATAGAGAAGAGAAGGGAAAAGAAATGAAATGAAAATGAAAGGAAAAGAAAAGCCGGGAGAGAAAAGAAATGAGAAGGAAAGAAAATGGAATAAAAAAAAAAAAACTTCGTAGGAGAGTTTATCGAACTATCGATCGATCGAATTGACAAACAGTGGAAAAACAGAATTTCATGACTAGGAAAATAGACGGGGAAAAGAAAAAAATACGTAGAGAAGAGTATGAAGTAGAGAAGAAATAGATGAAGTAGTGGTAGAGGAGGATTAGGGAATAGAGGGGAGTAAAAAAAAGAAAAAAAAGGAAAAGAAATATAAAAAAGAAAAAAGAAAAAGAAAAAAGAAAAGAAAAAAGAAAAAAGATTCTGTTAGATCGGGTTGGTAATCGTAGCTTTGAAGAAGTACAACGATTTCCTGTTTCGATCGGATTCGTCGCGACATTTGCGAATCGTCGACGTTACTTCGTATCTTTTCCAAGAAGATTATGTTGATAGCATTCATTCGCGAATCATTCACAATCCAAAGATGGCCTGGACAGTGGCTTCGCTCGAGACGACGAGGATCGCGAGTCGAGAGGAAAAACAAGCGATGTGAACCAAAGGGGCGGGGGGGGCAGGGCAGGGGCTGGGGCAGGGGGAGGGGGAGGGGGAGAAGGGAGCATCCAGACGGTCAACTCGAACAAAGGAAACTCGACGTATATATTCGCTAGAATAGATATCAAACAAGATATAGCCTATAAACAGTGTCAAAGTTAAACAGGTGTAAATGCATCAAGTAAATTCGTCTCTCTCTCTCTCTCTCTCTCTCTCTCTCTCTCTCTCTATCTCTATCTCCCTCCCTCTCTCTCTCTCTCTCTCTCTCTCTCTCTCTCTCTTCTCAACATACATGCGCAAACGTTTTATGGAGAATACGTGCAACGATTTCCACCTTTTTCCGACTTGTGGTGCAGACGTTGCATCAAGAAAAATGGAATAATTTTTTTTTTGTATTTTTTCTTTTCTTTATCTCTCTCTCTCTCTCTCTCTCTTTTTTTCTCTTCTTGTACTCTTTATTCCATCACTCACGCAAATGAAAATACGATGTTTTTTTAATCGACGTAGTAGAATAATCGACGAGGAAAAATTTTAAATGTGAGAAATTCAAATCGTGGCAATCGATCAAACAAGTGGCAAACATCTGTTTCTATGACCACGTTTATTCTGAACGTTCATGCAGAACGTTGGTGCGTTGTCATATCGACACACTTGGAATAAATTCCTCTTCACGTCTTTCTCTCTCTTTTTTTCCTTCTCTTTTCTCTCTCTCTCTCTCTCTCTCTCTCTCTCTGTCATTCACTCCCACCCTTCCTTCCCTCTCCCCTTTCTCTCTATCTCTTTTTCTATTTAATCTGTGCACGTTGGCTACTTTTTATTTCTTTGAATATTTTGATTGAAGAATAAACCAGAGTCATGAGTAATTCAGAAAGGATTGGAATTGAAGATCGTGAAAGTTCGACGATTATCGACGACGAATTAAAAAATGCAGAAGAAGATGAACCGATGATAGTATTGAAGAACGACAAGGTATGAAAAATGTTTAAAATAATAGATACGATTAGTTCGTTGAATTATTATCGATATATTTCTTTATCGTTAATTATTGTATTAATTTAGATCGTTGAAGAAGAAGAAAATCGTATTGATACAAACGAATCGAAGACCTATCTGATACCTAATTTGATCGAAAGTGAATCTAAGAAAAAAATTATGACGGACGAAAGCGAGAACGATAGTGATTCGGAAGAATATACATTGGTTTTCTATGACAGTGGATCGGACGTTCAAACTGTCATTAATCAGGAAGGAATCATCGAGGACACGTCGAATTCTCTAACGGCATGTGAAAATGCTGATGATCAAAGCAAAATGATTTTGGACGGTTCAAGGATCTTTGAAATAAATGATTCTACGAATGATCCTATTTTAATCAGTGACATTTCAAACGACGTACTTTTACAAGAAAATGACTCGAACGTATTTAATCGTCGAGAAAGTTTTGAGAATCGTTCGAACGATCATTTGAAAGATGACAGTTGTGCCAGTATAGATTTCGGGGAATTGGAAAAATCTTTGGACGTTTTAGAGGTCAATGAAGAAAAAACGTCGATAGATTTTTCGTTTGATTCGGAATTGGATAAAATAATTATGGAGGAAGAGGAACAGGAAGAGGAAGAGGAAGAGGAAGAGAAACAGGAAGAGGAACAGGAAGAGAAAGGAGACAATTTGAAAAAACAAAACGATCTCGTAGAAGTTGGAAAACGATTGGACAAACTGGCCTCGATACTTTTTGAAAATTCTAACGAATTACGTTTCGAAAATTTCGAAAATATGCTGTACTACCTCAACACGAAAGACGTTATAAACATAATGAATATGGAAGGGAAAGGTTCTTCCGGTAGCGATAAGTTCACGGAAAAGATCGAAAAAGATTTCTTTTCAGATTTATCGATTGAACGTGTCGACGAGGAAAACACGAAGAACGAACAGGAAGAATTATTGGAATATTTCGATGCTTTGGACATAAACGAATCTAATATTGACGAAAGGGAAGAAAAATTCGTTGAATTAACAAATGATAATATTTTAGTAGACATGAAAGAAATTCATGCTAAAAAATTGGCTAAATTATTAGATTCTACACGTTACAAATCCGAGGTGGAAGTTAATGAAATTTTGAAAAAAATCAATGAACAAAAAATGAAGATAGAAAATTTGAAAAACGAGTCATTGAAAGATTTAGCCATTGAATTTAATCGTTTCGAAGAAT
Organism: Vespa crabro; assembly: GCF_910589235.1. Lineage (NCBI taxonomy): Eukaryota > Metazoa > Arthropoda > Insecta > Hymenoptera > Vespidae > Vespa > Vespa crabro. Next base: position 4,053,961 of record NC_060956.1, on the reverse strand, counting down.
TGTTGACTGAACAAAAGGCAATTGCCGAAATTGAAGATTACGAATTGATCGACGTAAATACAAAATTGGACGTGGACGAATTAGAAGAGAATATTGTTGAAAATCAAAGATCGGTATCGCCATTCATCGAGATGCCTTTAACGAAAAACGAAGTTACAGAAAATTATAGGATAAAAGTGATGGAGAAAGATTTTAAAGATAGGATGATAGACCTGAAAAAAAGGCTGCCCGAAAGTTCGGAAATTTTAAATGAAGGGGATACTGTATCTCATAATGTGAATCTTGAAACTGTAAAGGTAGATGAAAAGATTGTTTTGGATAAAACAATACCGATCGAAATAGAGAAAATAATTGTGAATGAAAGCGACGAAAAATCATTGATAGAATTTATTAATGAAAATTTGATTGATAACATTATCAATTGTAAATTAGATTCTATGATTAATGAGAAAGCTTTGATAGATGTATCGAGTGATACATCGAAATCAAACGTCGATTATCCCGATAACGATATCACGTTAATAATTAAAAAGGAAGATACTAGCACCGATTATGACGAAAATCATGAAACTGATATAGCTAAGGTAACGACCCTAGATCATGAATATAAAAAAGAATCGATAGATGCAAATCAAAATGATATTGATAACAACGATGACATTATAAAAACAAATGTAACATGTAATAATATATCGGAAGACATTGTTCAAGTGGAAATTATCGATGATTTATCATCGTCGAATGAAAATTCACAAGGTCCAATGGATGATAAAACCATTGATAAAGTTGATTCCAACGAATCACTTTTCGCTTATTTAAAGGAAAAAGAGAACAGGCCGTACATCAAAGGCAAAGTTTATGATTACGATGAAAAAAAGCATGGCGTAAGGTAAAAAATATTTGTTATACCATAACGATGGATTATTATTTTTTGTTCCCATTCGATATATCAAATTAATAATTACTAGAATGACGGAGCAGTTTATCAAGAAACATTGTAAAGAACATAAGCTTTATCAGACTCCTTGGTTGAACGACGTCTTATATCTACATTACAAAGGTAAATGTAATGAGGATAAACTTGAATTTGTTTCTTTTTTTTTTTTTTGTTTTCTTCTTTTTTCTTTTTTAATTATTTATTCGGAAGCAAGGCTTCTCGTTTATCGAAAATCTGGAAAAGTACACGGGTTTGAAGACACTTTGGTTGGAGAACAATGGAATTCGTGAAATTGCAAATTTAGAGAATCAAAGTGAACTTAGATGTCTGTATCTTCATCACAATATAATCAGCAAAATTGAAAATTTGGAATACCTAACGAAATTGGACACATTGAACTTGTCCTATAATATGATAACAAAAATTGAAAATCTTGGTAATTCATAAACTCTCATTATTCATATCGATAATGTTATTTTTTTTTTTTTTTTTTTTTTTAAATATTTACACAATGTTTTCAGACAGTCTGAAGTTCTTAAATACGTTGAATTTGTCTTATAATTATTTACAAAGTAGTACGGACATCGAGCATCTCCGATTGTTGGAATATCTATCGATTTTGGATATATCTCATAATCGAATAGATACATTCGATATCGTCGACGTAAGTCGGTTGGATTACATTCGATATGAACAATTAATTTTTAATTTTCAATCAAATATTTAGGTATAACGTTCAGAGGATTTATTTCAGATTCTCGGTGATATGAAATCTTTAAGAGTAATTACTTTGACCGGTAATCCTGTTTTAAAGAATATTAAAATGTATCGAAAGACGATGATTTTAAAGTGTAAGAATCTTCATTATCTGGACGACAGGCCGGTCTTTCCACGAGATCGTGCTTGTGCCGAAGCATGGTAAAATTAGAACAAATGATAAATGATCAAATTCTAGACTGGAGAGTATTTATAATATTTGTTTCCTTTTTTTCTTTATTTTTTCTATTTTTTTATTTTTTTTATTTTTTTTTTTTTTTTGTTAGGATGCGAGGTGGTCCGAAAGAAGAGGCAGCCGAAAGACAACGATGGATTGAGGCAGAACAGAAGAAGATCAACGATAGTGTTATGGGTTGGTATTAGAAAATAAAAATAAGGTATTAGAAATATTATAATGCTTTATAAATAAGTATAGGTTATATAAGTGAAGATGCCTAATAAATAGGTACTATGGATTATAATTAGAATAGATTGATCATTTTTCATACCTTTTTTTTTATATCATTTTATTATTAAAAAAAAAAAATATATATATATATATATGCTTAATTTTATTGTCATTTTACTTTAAAAAGAGAAAACAAAAAAAATATATATATATATAAATATATGACATACACAATAGCAAGATATTATAAGAAAATATTTCCAGCATATACATATATATATTTTTTGTAGCCATCGTTTTGCATACTCAGTTTATTATCGTTTTATTACGAAAATAATGAGAGGGGGAGAAAAAGGAAAAAGAAAAGAAAAAAGGAAAAAAAAAAAAGAAAACATATACTATATTATATTCTCATTATTTTGCATACTTTTCATCATTTGATCGCATCAAATTTCTTCGCTCATGAAAATCGTAAAAACGTTTGGAAGGGATAAAAGAAAGGAAAAAGAAAAAAAAAAAAAAAAAAAGAAACAAAAAGAAAAGAAAGAAAGAAAGAATGAAAGAAAATGATTTCCCATTTAATGACGATAAGTTGTCCAACTGCTTTCACTCATTTAACTTGCATCGATCTTTGTTTACCTCTCAACATGCACACGATCCGCCCTCGAAAGAGTTGATAAACAAAAGAAAGCTTCGCAAACCGGTCGGTAGGCCCGAAAGGGAAGCGGAGATAACTAATAAGAAGAAAACGAATCAACAGGACGACGAAGAAGTCGACAGGGAGAAGTCGCCGATGTGTACGAGCAAGGAACTGGTAAGAACTAGTTTCGTCAAGGTCTGATACAGAATTCGTGCTTCGAATAAGATCATCTTCGCGGTCCACACATCGCGGACTATTGATCATTCACGTTGCGTGAATCTTGTTGCCTGTATGCCCTGTTGCTCTGCCCTGTTCACTCTCCCTCTTTCTCTCCCCCCCCCCCTCTCTCTCTCTCTCTCTCTCTCTCACTCGTTCTCACTCGTTCTCTCTCACACACACTCTCTCTCTCTCTTTCTCTCTGACGAAGCTTAAGCTGGAAGGGAAGAAAAAGTTGAGCGTCTCATCATCTTCGTCTTCGTCTTCGTCCTCATCTTCCCCCACTTATTCCGATGCCGAGCTGGAAAACGACGAAGAAAATAAAAACGGCCGACAAAAAGTAATCGAGGAAAGTGACGGAAACAGGCCATTGGCGGAGGAAGAGAAAAATGCACAACGTAATCTCATCGTACCCTGGAAAACTACTCGGGTAATTTTTGACTTCTTCTTCCTTCTTCTTCTTCTTCTTCTTCTTCTTCTTCTTGTTTAACTTTTCTTTTTTTTTCTTTTTCTTCTTCTTCTTCTTCTTCTTCTTCTTCTTCTTCGTCTATCTTCGACGAATCCAAAACAAATGACACTATGACAAAGACGTGGGTGGAAATTTTCCCTCCCCTCCCGGAGAAATTTTAGATGAACTAATTGACTTCTTTTTCAGGCTAACTTTTCTTTTCTTTTCTTCTTCTTTTTTTTAGGGGGGGGGGGAGGGAAGGGAGGAGGGGTGGGGGATTTTTCCTTCCTTTTTTTTTCTTCTTTTTTTCTTGTATTGCAGATTGTAAAGCCGCAAAAATTTACGAAATTTTTTTTACTATCGTTGAGAAAAAGAAAAAAGAAAAACCAACACAAAAATAAAAAATTCATTTGAGAATTCTCGAAAAAAGAAATAAATTGATTTGTAAGATCGTTTCGGAAATTTTTAACCCAATCTGTATATTTTCATTTGAAACGATATTTATTTTTTTATTTTTCTTTTTTTTTCCTTCTTCAAATATTCACTTCGAAGATCATCGATAAAGATCAGAATCGAGAAATGAATTGTGAGGAGGAAGAAACTTTACGATCGAAGGATTACGTTGCCGGTGATGCTGAGAAAAAGAGATTAGGCAAACAAGTTTTGAATGAACGTAAAAGTCTTGAAGATCCTCTAGGTGGTTACGCTTTGGGTAGAGAGGTCACGGATTATGCGAAAATTATTCTAAAAACAACGGTGGATAAAACGAACGAGGAGCAACAGCCTTGTATATCCGACAAAAAGGAACCTAAACTCGATAACAATGGTAAATTTAATTAACGAAATGTGGTTGTTTTATGCCAATGTACATATTTTTCTTTTTCTTTTCTTTTTTTTTTTTTTTTTTTTATATATAAATGAATTTTTATTACGTCTCATTTATATATTTGAACAATCTATTTGTTTCTTTCTATTTTGTATTCTACATATGTATGCATCTTGTTACACATTTCTTTCAAAATATCTCGTTTTTTCTTTTTTTTTTTCATCAATATATAATTATTATTATCACTTAATTGAATCAGTATTCTCATCAATACTCGATAAATATTTTCTATAATAAATTTTTGAATATATGGAAATATTTTCGATCAATATTTATAATAAAATATCGATAAGTGATTATATATCACCGATCAATATAAATAATTATGTATTGTGATTGCATTCGTATTTATTATTAATATTGATCACCTATTTATATAAAATATTGACGAATTATTATATTTATAAATATTCGCAGTGATTTTTTTTTGTCTTCAATTATATACATTATCATATTTTATTATAAGTATTGACCATTTATTTAAAATATTGATTGGAAATGTTTCAAAATACTAAGATTAATAAATAACAGCGTATAAATTATTTGCGAATAGTGTAAAATTGTTTTGTTTAATTTTCTTTTTTTTTTGCAATAATATTAATTATTATTTAAACAAATATTCGCAATATTATTATTACCATATTTCATATTTTATGTATTTAATATGATATTGTTATTTCAGAAAATGAAAATATTCGAAACACGTTACCTGATGACGCTGCTGCTTTTAACGCATCCTACGATGTTTCAAAATATTCCAACGTAGGAAATTATCAAAGAAAAAATAATAAGAATCCATTGACAGAAAAATTAAGTAGCATTCGTCAAGGTATGAAAGATTTTTGCACTAACGTCGATAAATTCGTCGAGGAGAACAATATCGTAATAAAAAATGGAAACGTCGAAGGATTTTGGAAAGACGATAATATTAATAAAAACAACGATAATCCATCCGTGAGTGTACAACATCAGTCTGATAACGAGAATGATTCTAATAAAGAAATATTCGAAGGATGTTCTATCGACGAAAATAGTAATACAAAAGTGAAAGAGACATTATCGAATGAATTAATTAACTTGATAGATGAAAATCGAGAAATTGTTGAATTAAATATCGATAAAGATCGGAATAATGATAATAAAAATGATAATAAAAATGATTCGTCAGGATCCGAGAGTGTATATGATTTATTGTCTTTAAAAGTTTCACCTAAAATCTTATTAAATACCAATACAACGAAATCGTCCGACGAAATGAGAGACGAGAATAATAAAAATACTAATTGTATGAAATTAATTTCTACGGAAAATGATAAAATTATTACGATCGAAGATAAAGATTTAACGTTAGAAAAATCTAACGTTTCTTTGGCCGTAAAATGTAAGGAACATTTGATGAAACAAGCTAAGACATTTACTCAAAAGAAATCACCATTGCTCGAGGAATGTATCGATAAATTGATTAACGATAATGAACAAGACGATAATAATCGTAAAAAACGTTGGAATTCTTGGTACAATGATTCTCTTTCTAATCCAAGATCAGTTTTCACTGAAGCTTTCGAGAATTTTTATAAAACAAAATCTCCGTCTGATAAAAATATTGGCATGAACGTTGACACGAGAATACGATCGCATTACAGAGATGTTTCAGGTGATATTCCAAAATCTGATCTATGTGCTATTGCCGATCTCGTTAAAAGATCCGAGAACGATGGAAGAAGATACGATCATGCGAATCTTTACAAAGAATTTTGCGAACATTATGAGGAATTGCAAAGTAAACAAAAGTACGCCATAATACCGGATTTTTTAAAGAACGAAAAGGACGATAAGGAACTCGTACGATCTGACGATCGAACTGATGAAAATTCGAATGATAAAAGGGCATTGATCGAAGATATTACGGAACAATCGACGAATTCATTCGAGCTCGAGGATAAAAAGAATTTTGAAGAAATGTGAACAATTTTCGCGGTTTTTTTTTTCTCTTTTTTTTCTTGTTTCGCTTTGCTTTTTTCTCCTTTTGCTTTAATCAATTAATTCTCTTATTAGTTTAATTTGTGTGATCATTGGTTTTTTTTTTTAAACAATAAATATATATATATATATATATATATATATCCTTCGTGATACAAAGACATTTGGACATTTTTTTTCTTTTCTTCGAATTACAACAACAAATTTAACAATAAAAGCAGACGACAAAATTTTGGACAATACCAAAAAAGACGGGCCTCCTGCTACGTACAGTTTATTTTTCTTTTTTTTCTCTCTCTGCTTTTTTCTTTTGCTGCTTTTCCTTTCTTTGCTTGTGTTTTTTGTTTTTTTTTTGTTCACTCTCACATCGATAATATAACGATGAGAATAATGATGATAATAATGATAATAATAATAATAATAATAATAATAATAATAATAAAATTAAAAAATAATAATACGTCGATAATAATAACAATGATGATAATGATAACGATATAATAATGATGAGGAATGAAACGAATGTTTGTACTCGATTGTAATAATTCATTAATTATTATGTATAATACCAATCGTTTGGAAACAAACGATAATTAGTTCGCTTATTACATATATACATACATTAAATATATATATATATATATATTTAATGTATGTATATATTTAATAAGACAATGCAATGGAAAAAAAATGATGGATTTTCTTCCTTCGTATTTAATAGAATCGATTATTTCTTTTCGATATTTCAAAACGTTCGAAAGCTTTCCGATTTATTTGTCATGTATTAGTGCAAATATACATAATATATATTTATATATAATATATATATATATATATATATATATATATATATATATATATAATATGTGAGTAATACACGTGTTTGTGTTACGTATATATAACCATAGGCATGTACATTTTATACGAGTGCCTACGAATTATACGCGTGCGTACGAATTATACGCGTGCGTACGATCAATACACATGCATTTAATTATAATGCGTATGCGTTATTTATGAGTGTATCGACACATCTCATTCTTTTGTTGCTATCGCTTACTCTCTTATTCTCCATAGGACGTAAAACAAACGTATCTATTATAATACGTGTTTCAATGTCGCTAGATTATGTTAGTTACAATGATAGATCTTTAAATGTTCACTTTCACACTGCTTCATCGCAATTCGAAAAAATGAATATTCATTTGCTTCTCCTCTCGTTTATTCATATTCTCATTATTTATTCTCTCTCTCTCTCTCTCTCTCTCTCTCTCTCTCTCGCTCTCTCTTTCCCCGCTCTCTGTCTCTCTTGCACTCAAATATCAGTTGTAAATTATTCTTTGAGATTAGATCGAATGTTATCGAAGTATCTTTCGTCGAAATAATGAAATTAGACAATTTTAATTATTTATCTCTCGTTTAATTATCATTTTTCTTTCTTTCTCTAACTCTCTCTCTTTCTCTCTCTCTCTCTATTTCTCCTTTTATATCATTTTCCTTAACGTTACGTTTCATTTCATACTCATTTTTTAAATATCCTTTAACATCACTCTTGCATCTTTCGATTCACATTTGCAAATAAATTAATAAAATTTATTTCTTCTCTTAATCATAAACTCAGGTTGCAAATTCATTCAATTGCAGATGAAAGGTATATTTTTCGTTCTATAGATATTTTAACATTTTGAATTCGAATTTATTTAAAAATTATTTTTTTGTCATGGCAAACAGAAAAAAATAACCATATATATATTTTTTCTTTTTTTTTTCTTGAGAAACAATTTTTTTTATTATTACGACAAGAACAAGAAGATTGAAAAGCGAATATATTTATTTGCAAAAAATAATTTGTCCGTTAATAATTGAAAAATTATTAAAAATTATTATGGATATGAATTGTTTGAGAATAATCTTTTTTTTTCTCATGAGATACACGGATTAAAAAAGTAAGTACGTATAGATATTCATAATAAATAATATTTATGTATATAAGATTACAAAATTGTAATAAAATAACGCGTGTGACAAAAGAAAGAAAATGTTCGCGTGAAATTTCTTTTACCGAATCAATCTTGCAATTTTCGTGACGACCGATTCAAATTTTCTCGATATTTGGAGATTCACAATCGTGACACGTCTATGGCCCTTCTTTTTCACTCTTAAGATTTGACAAGCATTTCGATAATTCGCAAAGTTGTGTGGTTAACTTTACTAGAAAGAATATGGACACGAAGTTATAGCACGTTTGCGATCGAAGGATTTATCTAAAAATAAAGCTAACCAAAGCTCGATTATGAAAACTCTCTCCCTCTCTCTGCTTTTATAGTAGATAATTTCCATTTCCTCCGTTTGTACTTATATCAGACTAGTGCGGTATAATTCAATTGATTCTCTTTCGATAATATCACAATTCCACTCTTTTAATATTCCAACAGGTCGAATCGATTCTTTATCTTTTTTTTTTCTTTTCCCTTTCTTCCTTTTTTTTTTCTTTTTTTTTCTTTTTTTTTTTTTTTTACCGAACGGAGAGCGAATGATAATAAGAGTGTCGAACGAACAAAGAGTCGAACAAACGAAAGAGAGAGAGAGAGAGAGAGAGAGAGAGAGAGAGAGAGAGAGAGAGAGAGAGAGAGAGAGAGAGTGATGTCGAAGGATAAATGGAAAAGATCATTTTCTTATGTGGTGTACACGTTGGAATAATTTGCATGTAAGAAGATTTATGAGATTAGAGAAAAGAAAATATGAGATGCGTGTCTTTATTCGAACACAAGACAAAAGCAGAGATAAGGATAAAAATAAAGAAAGAAAGAAAAAGTGAGAGAGAGAGAGAGAGAGAGAGAGAGAGAAGGAAGAATGGACACGAGTTTGACACAAAATGATGACATTTTTCTTCTTCCTCTTTTTTTTCGATACTTAAAATCGGATTATTTAGGCTAATCCGATCGATTGTTATATCCTTATCGTTAATATTATAATATTATAATTAATCATTATTAATTATTATCTTTAATAGTAATAATGACCATTACCAATATAGTTATATACTATTTTAATATGTTATTACATAATTACGCACACGCACCCACATACGCACACACACACATACACACATGTATATTTATATGCATTGCATATATAAAAAAGTGATGAAATCTTTGTAACTATCTATCGATTAATAGCGAGAACGCGAGCGTCATTGTTCGATTTCAATTTTCTTTGAATTTTTTAAATTGCGTTCTTAAATCTTTACGATTTTTTTTCTTTTATCCTCTTCTCCTTCTTCTTCTTCTTCATTTTAATCTTTTTCCGTCCTTTTTATCTCTTATCTTCCACTTTATCGGATCTAACGTCGAACCCATACCAACTGTTCGTCTACTACAATATATTTATTATTATTTTATAAATAAATAAATATATATATATATATATATATATATATATATAGCGAACGATAATCGTCCAGTAACGAAAGGGTATCCATTCGATGATGAGTACGGAAAGAGGGTGAAATCGTGGTAGGGGTTAAAGGAATTATTGACCAATTCAAAGTTTTTCTGTACGCGACGTTTTTATAACTATCGTTAGATATTCATCGAATATATATATATATATATATATATATATATATATATATATATATATATATATCAATGAATAAATTGTTAGAGAGATCCAATATGGTGGATACGTAGAGACAGTTCTATTCGTAAATAATAATCAGTCCGCAAATGGTTTTTTTTTTATCAATTTGAGAGTAACACATATCCGAAATTAAATAAGTACGTATATAATCATGAAAATTTATATCTTATATATTTTTCTTACTTATGTATGTATATGTAATTAGTTAACGTACTACTGCAATTTTTCTTTTTTTTTTTTTTCTTTTTCTTCCTCCTTTTTTCCTTTAGCATTCGCCGTCGGATATTAAATTCTTGAAAGGGTCTCGTTGAAATAGACATTAGTTCCCGACAAATTCTCCGTCCTTTCATCGATTTAAATCGCGAAAACTTTAATGTAGTATTCCCTTACGTCAATCTCCTCCCTCCTTTCCTCCCTCCCTCCCTCCTCCTACTTTTTCCACCATCTTCTTCTCTTTCTCCTAATCCTTCGTCGTCCACCATTTTATTTACGATATCTTCTTTTCGTTTGTCTTCTGACGTTCTATCATCCTTACCCTTCGTAACTCTTCTTATCAGCATCTATCACCACCCTCTTCTTGCTTTCAACCCCCCGCCCCTCACGCCCAACAACTTCCAAAAAAAACTTCTTCATCTACGAAACAATTCCAGGAGAATTTGAAAACAATTTCGATCCAATTTTGAGGGAGGGGGAGACAGGGACGGGGTGGAGCAAAGAAGTGACTCTCGATAAGAATACGAAAGAATCTACGAATCGACGATAATGATAATCGAACGAATAACGAAGGGGAAAGAGAAAGAGAGTGAGAGGGAGAAAGAGAGAGAGAGAGAGAAACGGAAGAATTCGTGTGAATTAATTATTAAATGAATGAATGAATGAATGAATGAATGAATGAATGAAAGAAAGAATGAATGAGATAGTAATGAGAAAATAAAAAAGTAAACAATTAACCAACCCTCTACAATTTAAATCTATATTTTTTTTGCTCTATAAACAAAATTTATTTAATTTCAAATGTATACTTACAAAAGTATACATTCAAATTCTGTTTAAATAAAAAATTATATTATTATTGAATTTATATTCGACGAGGTATAAATATATTCTGTCGATTGAAGAAAATTTATATTATTAGAAACTTTGTACTTGACGAAATATAAATTTAATCCTTTTGCCAAAAGAAATTCGTATAATTACAAGTTTATACATAACAAATTATGAATTTAAATCGTATCTCTGAATAAAATTTATATAATAACAAATTATATAAATTGTGGAATGTCAATTGAAAGTTAATTTTTGTGCAATTTAAAAAAAAAAAAAAATACAAAAAACAAAAAAAAGAATAATTAAATAAAATACATTATATGAACGTGTGACATAAAAAAGATTACGTAATATTATAAAGAGATAGAAAAAAAAAAAAAAAAAAGAAAATGAATTTAAACGAAATGAAAAAAAATAAAAAAATGTGGATATGTCAGACTTTCTTCTTCTGAACTTTTTTTTTTTGTTCCTTTTCATTTCAAAGTACACATTTTTATTCATGCTTCATACGATTCGAAAAGAAAGGCATGATATATATATATATATATATATATATATATATATATATATATATATATATATATATATATATATACACACATATACATGAAAAAGAATAATAATAATAACATTAATAATAATAATAATAATAATAATAATAATAATAATAATAATAATAATAATAATAATAATAATAATAACAATAATAATAATAATAATAATAATAATAATAATAATAATAATAATAATAATAATAATAATAATAATAAGGGAAAAGAAAGAAAATGAGGGCTGATTGCCTTGTTTCGTGGTTTTTTCTTTTTTTTTTTTGCAACTGTCATTACGTACATCATCTTCTCGCCATAGTAGTCTAGCCGTCGATCTGCCGATACTCTTATAGAAAAGAACGAACGAATGATTAGCAAGTTTCGCATATGTATTGTATATTATTTTATATACTTCTTTTTTTTTTCCTTTTTTTCTGCTTCTTTTTTTTCATTTTTTTTTCTTTTCTTCCTTTTTTTTTTTGGTTTTTCTTTTTTCCTTTTAATTTATATGGACAACGAAAGGTTATTTCTAAAACTTTCTGCTCAGACAATTGTTCCATCCGCGTCGCGTTTTGTTTGCGTGTGCGCGTGTATATCTTTATGTATTTAATTATTAGCATAAGTGTGTATTTGTTCGTGTATTTTCATTTGCGCGTGTACTCTCATTTATTTATTTATTTATTTATTTATTATAATTATATATTTATTTCTTCTTTGTTGTCATCATCATCTTCTTCTTCGAAATCTTCTTCTTTTTCTTCTTTGTTCGAACATGTGCAAAGTTCACTGTGACTAGAAATAGAGTCAATTAAATCGTTTAGATTTAACATCATTAATTCGCGGTAGCATTTTCCTTATTATTTTTTTCCGTATTAAGAATAAGAAATAAACGTATAATGGAATAATAAAACAGATTCGCGCACATTTCGTGCCGTTGAGCATTTATCATGTGTTTCACTCGTCGGGCTTTTAAAAGGTACAAAAAAGGGTACAAAGCCCGTACCTATCGTACTGCATCCATCTATAAGACTGTTTGTTTGTTTGTTTGTTTACATGTGTGGGGCGGGGTATCTGTGTGTGTGACTCGCGAAATATACAAAAGAGCACGGGTTATCCGTTTCGATCGATGTCTTTTTTTTTTTTGCTACTATACGTTTTTCACCTTGTTCCTTCGCGATTCCTTGTTTTAGTTCTTAATTTTCTTCTTTTTTTTTTTTCTTTCTTTTATTATTGTTAATTTTTATTATTGTTGTTGTTATTATTATTATTATTATTATTATTATTATTACTATTATTATTATTATTATCATCTTTTTTCTTTTCATTTTTTTTCGTCGATCGAATCGTCCTCATATGCAATATAAATAAATAAATCAATAATCGAGAGAGAAAAGTTAGGCGTCGAAAAGAAATTATAGAGAGAATTTCTAACGATTGGTTAATGAAATTATAAAAACGAATTGTTACGTATTTGGTTTTTTCTTTTTTTTTTTTTTCTTTTTTACCTTTTCCAGAATTAACAAAAAAATTCATTCATATGTTTATACGTACAAGTAAACGGATTGAAATATTTTACAATTATTACAATGGTCTTAATCAAAAATTGTTTTCTTCTTTCTTTTTCTTTCTTTTATTATCTTCATTCCATTAGTGTAAAGTTAAATAAATTATAGATATAATAATAATAATAATAATAATAATAATAATAATAATAATAATAATAATAATAATAATAATAATAATAATAATAATAATAATAATAATAATAATAATAATAATAATAATAATAATAATAATAATAATAATAATAATAATAATAATAATAATAATAATAATAATAATAATAATAATAATAATAATAATAATAATAATAATAATAATAATAATAATAATAATAATAATAATAATAATAATAATAATAATAATAATAATAATAATAATGATAATAATGATAATGAGAATAAATAACATTTATACGAAGAAACTGATCAAATAGACGCGGATACATGACGAAAATATAATATTTGCCAGTGACAGACAATTAATATTAATTTTTGTTGAATTATTTCGATATGTGCACGACTAAATAGATGATACATAACGAAATTTATCGATACGATCGTATTAAGAAATAGTAAGAAAATTTGCGAGGTTTAACGAAGGAACAGGGTTCTCCTGTTTAAGGACGGAGACAGTCCATTTTTGCCTGATTTTTCATCGTATAGAAAATATATTAGAGCATGTTGTGCATAGAAGCGGGATTAATCGAAGAGAGAGAGAGAGAGAGAGAGAGAAAAAGAGAGAGAGAGAGAGAGAGAGAAAAAGAAAGAGAGAGAGAGAGAGAGAGAAAAAGAGAGAGAGAGAGAGAGAGAGAGAAAGAGACAGTTATTGTATATATCAAAAAACTGATTACAAAAATTGCCGCTCGAGAAAGTTTTCTTCCTTTCTTTTTTCTTTTTCATCTTCTTTTGTTTGTTTGTTTTTTTTTCTCTTTTTAATAATCTTTTCTTCTCCCTTTTTTCTTCTTTTTTTGTTGTTTTTTCGTTTTTGTTTTAAATTAAGTTTTTGGTACCCGAACTAGATTAATGCATGTATATATGCATGTTCATATATATATATATATATATATATAAATATATATATATATATATATATATGTATGTATGTATGTATGTATGTATGTATTTTTATATGTATATAACATTTTTATCGGAAATTTTCAGATCGTTTATTTTGCCTCCCTTTCAATGCGCGCCATCAGATTTTAATTTTTTTTTTTTTTTTTATTTAGAAAAGATATCCTATCTTTTCCAATGTTCTTCTTTTTTTTTTCCTTTTCTTTTCTCTTCTTTTCTCGCGATTCGCGTTCCGGAATTCACGTTTTTTCGTTTGACGATCCCATCGTTCATACGATTATCCTTTTTGCTTGTTTTATTTATTTTTCCATTCTTTTCTTTTCTTTTTAAACTAATTCGCATCAATCGCGCGAGCTTATATACGATCGTTCGATTATAATTCAAGCTAGAAGCGTCGAAACGAATTTTAAAAGAAAATAATTAATGCTAGCGTAGCAATCTCTATCATCGTTATGTATATTAATAGAAAGGTACGTGTAATATTATTAATAATAATTAATAATTAATATTATTAATAATAATAATAATAATAATAATAATAATAATAATAATAATAATAATAAAAATAAATAAAAGTAAAAAAATCATTAATTGGCGATGAATAACACCGGCATATTTGTACCCTAAATGTGCTTAAATATTGGTCATCCTGTGCGAACAGAAAAAACAATTCAAGCGAGGCACGACGAAGGTAATGTATGTATTTTTATGTATAATATATATATATATATATATATATATATATGTGCGTATGTATGTATGTTTCTTTCTTTTCTATATACTGCTTGAGATGTATAAGAAATAAGAGGCAAATAACAAAAAAAAAAAATAAAAAAAATAACAAAATAAAAAAATAAAAAAATAAAAAAAAAATAAAAAAAACATTAATTTTCAAATGAATAATAATCATCGTATATATGTATGTTGTATGTATATGTGTGCGCGTGTTTATGTACGTATGTACGTATGTATGTATGGCAGGGAAGCGTGGCCGCCGGAAAGCGATAATTTCTATTTTTTTTTCTTTTTTTCTTCTTTTTTTTTTTTCATTGTTGATCATGATATATCCTGCGGTGTTGAACAAGTGATCGATCGTATAACCTCTCCTCTTATATATACTTATATATTAAATATTAATAATTATAAATTACAATCATCAGTAATATTAATATTATTCTTTATCATTAATATTATTATTTTAAATGCATACACATTTTTAAACACCTATTTTCGACAAAAAGTGGACAGTAGAGGCGAAGGGAAAGGTGGTCAAGAAAAAGGAGAAATGTGAAGAGCGTGTGCGTGTATTTTATGTGTATAGGTGTATATGCTGAGAAAGAGAAAGAGAGAGAGAGAGAGAGAGAGAGAGAGAGAGAGAGAGAGAGAGAGAGAGAGAAGCATATAGGTACGAAGATATTAGAACTACAAATACAATAGAAATCGTACAAAATCGGTAAAGAAAAAATCAAAACGACGAAAGAGAGAGAGAGAGAGAGAAAGAGAGAGAGAGAGAGAGAGGAGAGAGAGAGAGGAGAGAGAGAGATAGAAAGTGAGAGAGTGAGGAGAGACTGTTCGATTATACGATTATTTTCTTGAAACATCTTTGAAAAAATTTCAGGAAAATTATCGATCCCATTATCGATGATAGGGGCAACAATTAATTCTTTCTCTCGTTGGTACGATGAAATCTAACAAAATATATTATTCGTATCCTAAAAACCCGGAAAATGGCCCTACGATATTCGATCGGGGAAGTATACTGATATAAATGAAATGAAATAAAATGAAAAGTAGAAAGGAAAATAATTGGAGCAATACTGATGAATGGATGATGATTACAAAACTAACTGTAAATGTTACAATACGTCGCGACGTCGAAACAATAATAATCTTCCTCCTCCTCCTCCTCCTCCTCCTCCTCCTCCTCCTCCTCCTCCTCCTCCTCCTACACTCCTCTCTACCCGCCATTTTTATTCTTCAAGACTTTCTTTCGAACACAAATATACTCGTCGATAAATCTTGAAAGGCAAAAAGAGAGAGAAAGGGGGGGGGGAGAAAGAGAGGGATAGAGAGAGAAAGAGAGGGAGAGAGAAAGAAAGACATAAAGAATTATGTTTATGATCGAACGAAGAAATTATTTACGAGAGGAAAGAATCATCGTCGTTGTGTTGTAATCGTTTACCTCGCTCTCTCCCTCCCTCGCGACCTCCCTGATCTAATCTCCTCTTCTCTCCTCTTCAATCTCCTCTCTCCCTAACACACCCAAATCTCTCCAGTTAATATTCGACATATACGTTCCATTCGTTCGCGTACTTTTTCTCTTCGAAAGCGAAAGAGAGGATAAGGGTTTATATGTGTCCTATAAGAAAGAAAAAGAAATAGAGAAAATGATAGATAGATAGATAGATAGATAGATAGATAGATAGATAGAGAGAGAGAGATAGAAAGAGAAAGAAAGATAGAATTCTATACAAAATAAATAACGTTAAGTCTATAAAAATGAAATCAAAAATGACGGGTGCAAAGTCGGCGTCGTGGCCGTTGTTGTTCAAGAGACGAATTTAACTTTTCGAGAATGATAATAATGACAATGAGATAATGATCGTGATAGTGATCATGATGATGATGACGATGATGATAGATTAGAAGAAAAGGAATGAGATAAATGAGGAAGAAATAGTGAAAGGTTGAGGTGTATAAATTGATTTCACAATTGGCCTTCTCTGCTCGACTCGTTCTCGTTCACTCGCTCGGTCGTTCGCCCACTGTTGTTGTTGTTGTTGTTGTTGTTCTTGTTCTTGTTGTTAATATTCCGCACCAGGGCCAATATTATTATTATT
The DNA here is from genome assembly GCF_910589235.1 of Vespa crabro. Lineage (NCBI taxonomy): Eukaryota > Metazoa > Arthropoda > Insecta > Hymenoptera > Vespidae > Vespa > Vespa crabro. The sequence continues at coordinate 4,036,976 of NC_060956.1, read as the reverse complement.
ATCATTGTTATTCTTGTCAAAGAACGCTCACGATACGGAGGAAGAAGAAGGATGATGATGGTGATGGTCATGTTCATAGTGATGGTGATGGTGATGATGATGATGATGGTAATGGTGATGATGGTGGTGGTGGTGGTGATAGTGTTGGTGGCGTTGTATAGGGAGAAAACAAAAAATTAAAAAATGCGTGGTCCACGCGGCGCAAGCCGCCACCGCGTTCCATCTCGCTTTTCTTGTCTCTCGTTGAGGGGGGACTCTCGCGTGATGTTTTCTTTTGTTTAGTTACTTTTTCTTTTTTCTTGTTTTTTTTTTTGTTTTGTTTTATTATTATTATTATTATTATTATTTTATTATTATTTATTATTTATTAATTTATTATTATTATTATTATTATTATTATTATTATTATTATTTATCATTATTTTTTCACTGGCGTTGCGTGTGGTATTTTTTTATTATTATTATTATTATTATTATTATTATTATTATTATTATTATTATTATTTTTTATCTTTTTTCTCTGTACGTGTGTGTTCTTATATTTTTTTTTCAGACGTCCGTGCGCGAGTATCTCTCAGTTCCTTCTTTTTTCTTGTTTTTTTTTTTTTTTTTCATGTTGTTTTGTTTTTTTTTCTCTCCCGTTACTATTTTATTGGAATTAATTAAATACCACGTGCGCGTTTGACGATGTGCGTTTATACGTTGAAAACGCAACGTGCGATTTTATCGTGAATTTGGCTGACTCTGCTTGCTGCTGCTGCTGCTGCTCTTGCTGTTGTTGCTGCTGCTGCTGCTGCTACTACTTTTGCTTTTGCTTTTACCTCTGCCGCTGTCCCTATTCCGATACAATCGCTTCTTTCTTTCTTTTTTTCTTTCTCTCTCTTTCTCCTCGTACATTGACTTTTTTACCACGTGCCAGTACCTTTTTCTTTTTCTTCTTCTTCTTCTTCTTCTTCTTCTCCTCCTCCTCCTCCTTCTCGTTCGAATAATCACACAAGAGTGCGACGATTTATTTATTTATTTATTTAGTTATTTATTTATTTATTTACTTCGCTCGTCGCGCCTCGCGTCGGCGTCTTTATCGGCAGTGAACACGCTCGGAACCTTACGTTCGGGTCAGGTTATTTAAAAGTTCTTTTTCTTTTCTTTTTTTTTCTTTATTATTATTATTATTATTATTATTATTATTATTATTATTATTATTATTATTATTTTCATTTCTTCTTCGTCTTCCTCCTCTTTTCTCTCTTTTCATTTTGTATATATTTTTCTTCTTCTTTCACTTCTATCTTCTTCTTCGCTGTTTCTTTAGACGACCATCAATGTCTAAATCTCGTCGACGATCCGTTCTTCTTCTTCTTCTTCTTCTTCTTCTACTTTATCTTTTTCTTCTTTTATAATCTTGTTTCAAAAGGATCGTCAAGCCGAGTCAACTGCTGATGTTGCTTCCTTTTGAGCAAGCCTCTTCTCGTATCAAAGGGGTTTGCATCATCTAAACAACATCATGCAACGCCCTTGAGAAAGAAGGAACCAAGAAACAAGGAAGCAACGCGTTCTCGCGAGCGAGGGCGAGAGTA
>NC_060956.1:4020399-4030399 GCF_910589235.1 Vespa crabro | reverse complement strand
TCGGTGTTGGTTCGTCTTCCGAAGAGGTTAGAAACTCGCCGTGAAGTTTTTTACGTTGAACGTTGGACGTACGAGGAGGTGGTGTAATAGGAGGTAAAGGTGGCGGTGGAGGAGGTGGAGGAGCAGGTGGAAGCGGAGTAGGAGGAGAAAGTGGAGATAATAAGTGAAAAAGTAAGAAAGCAAGGACAAGGAAAATAAGAGAGAAAAATGAAGAAGAAGAAGAAGAAGAAGACGAGATAGATCCTTTCTTCTCGCGACGATGGCACTCTTCTTCTTGAACGTTCAGCGTTCCCAGTCCGCTGCCGGCTCCTAGTAGTCTTTCCACGAGTGATGCTCCTGTTATTACTGCTGCTACTGCTGCTACTGCTGCTACTGGTGTTGCTGCTGCTGCTGCTATCTCTGGCCGAGAATAGCTTGCTACAGTTTTTTTCTCAGCTACTAACGCGGCTTCCGCTTTTGCTGCTTTTACTGCTACCACCGGAACCAGAGCCAGGCCAACGCCGACTCGTCCACCCCTCGCGCCACCTTCGACGCTTCCGAGCGAGACCGTTGCCACCCCTGAAAATGATCGTATTGCTTATTCATTGTGTCCACGCAAGTTACCTAACTCACTCCTCTCTCTCTCTCTCACACACACACACACACACACACACACACACACTCTCTGTCTCTTTCGACTTTAATATCATCATGACGCAGCGTATATCATCTACACGCTTACAACACGATGCAATTCTTATCCTTCACTTAACGTCTTTCCCATCGAATGCTTATACGAAACGTACTAGCGAACGTCGACTAGTCAGAAATCGCACGATAAGGGACGTCTTTCGCAAATACCAGATAAATGTTTTTGCACGAGATGAAGGCCAGCTTTCTTTTTTTTTTTTCTTTTTATCACGGCTTTTTCCACCGATACCTCCTCCCTCTCAATCCTACTTCCCCCCTCCTCCTCCTACTCTTTCTTCTTCTTCCTCATTCCGCCTACAACCACCCAATTATCGTTTCTCTCTTTTTTTTTTCTTTTCCTTTCTTTTCTTTTCTTCCCTCTCGACTTTCCGTTCGAATTCGACCGCCGAGATCTATCAAATGCCAATTTTCAGTACTGAACTTTACTTCATGAGAAAAAAAAATAAGATTGATATGATTTTGATAAAGTTTCGACTCACCGTCATAGAAAAAAAAAAAAAAAATTATATATAAGTCAAACGAATTCTACGAATTTTATGAATCATGCTACTATAGCTAAAGGAGTTCGATATTTTTAAATACTATTTTTACGAATTATTATTCTTTTCTTGATTTTCTTTTCTTTTTTTTTTTTTTTCTACTTTACATCCCTCCACGATTTTTTTTCTTGAACGAGAAAAAAGAAATGAATGAAAACACGTTTTATCAGAGCAATCGTTATTCTTTTCCTTTTTCATGGATATAATTTGTTTTATTATTACATTCATCCACCGTTCCCCTCCCTCGTCCTTCACGAAGGATAACGGGAGAGTTTCTTAAAATCAATAAGAATCCTTTACGATGTACATAGATAAAAGTCTCGGGACGGGGTAAGGATAAAAGGAATGAAAAAGACTGAACGAAAACGAAAACGAAAAAAAAAAAAAAAGAAAAGAAAAGAACAAGAGAAAAAAAACAGGGGATTAGAGAGAGAAAAAAAAGACAAATAAAAAACAAAAGAACAAAGGAAACTTGAACCAATAGAATTTTCTCGAAAATTTCGTGCTTCGGCAGGAAAGTGGGAAGGAACGGTGGCGGCAACGAGCGTCCTTCACCTCCAAAAGGTCTCGCAACCCGGGGAAACCGAGGGTTGTCGATCCAACGCAAGGTGTTCTCATTTTCCGGAGCCGGCGAAATAGTTTTGCGCATGCGCCTTAAACATCCTTGCGGAAATGGAGATGAAACCGAGCGATTTCTTTCGATGAGACGAATTTCTATCTATCCTTGTATTTCGAAACGAAACTCCCCTCTCTCTCCACCACCACTAACAGCACCCACTCCCAACCCACCCATCCCCTCCCCCCCACTCTCTCTCATTCTCTCATCGCTCGTCACTCGTTCGATTGTGTCTCCATATTTTTTTTTTCTTTTCCTATGATATCAATATCTCCACGAACCACAAAGGAGTAAACTGTAGGCAAAAGGAACGAATAGTACGCACAGTTTCATCTCCTTTTTTTCATTCACTTTAGATTGGGGAAAAAAAAAAAAATTTTCAACGTATTATTTGATTTTCATGTGACGATTGTTTAAAATAATAGTCAAATGAGCACATTTAAATCTGTTTAAATCAATCGACCGATTGACGACGACTGAATTGGAGAGAGAGAGAGAGAGAGAGAGAGAGAGAGAGAGAGAGAGAGAGAGAGAAAAGAGAAGAAATATAGCCGATTCGATCTTAATTCAAGTAATAGTTAGTCAGCACAATCGATTATCGATATTCCCATCTTCTTCTCCCGACGTGTTTTCGACGAACAACAGAGAGAACTCCCATATTTAACGTCACAGATATTCGCAGGGGAAAAAAAATGTATATAAATAAAAAAGGAAGGAAAAAAGAAAAAATAAATGAATAAAAATAAAAAAGAAAAGAAAAAAAGGGGAATAAAGGCACTATCTCTTTCTTGGATTCACTATGGCACAATAATGACCATTTCCATGACACCCTTCTCTTAGCACCAAAATTTATTTTCAGAAAGAAATATCAAATCAATCAATTTCGGTCGATTGGAGAAACACGTAATGTACTTAACAATCCCCGTATGTGTTATCCTTTTTGTCACCAAATAAAAAAAGAAAAAGAAAAAGGAAAAAAAGGAAAAAGGAAAAAGAAAGAAAAATAAAAGCCGGAAGAGAATGAAAGAAAGAAAATGAGAGAGAGAGAGAGAGAGATGGAAGAGGCAAAAAGAAAGAAAGAAAGAAAGAAAGAAAGAAAGAAAGAAAGGAAGGAAGGAAGGAAGGAAGGAAGGAAAGAAAGGAAAGGAAAAAAGAAATGGCCGAAAAGAGGATGTGAATTATCGAACTTACACTCGCCTTCCCTCATCCACTCCTGTCAGAGCGTCATCGAGCTAGCACGAACATAACCTCCGCGACGAGTGCGACGTACGAAACCATCGAAGGAGGATGAAACGGAAGAAAAGGAGAAAGAGGAGGAGAAAGAGGAGAAGGAAGAAGAGAAGGAGAAAGATGAGAAGGAAGGGGAAAAGGTGGAGGAGGAAGTGGAAGAGAAATGAGAAGCGATACCGTGGAAAATATTTGCGTCGTTCGGCGCCAGGTTGCGCTTTCTATCATCCAAAGGAGTCACGGAAGCGAAGAGAAGAGGAAGTGTTCCTTACGCGAGAAGTACTCCTCCTCCTCCTTCTCCTCTTCCTCCTCCTCCTTAACGTATTTTTTACTCTTTCTTTTTCTTTTCTTTTTGCCCCTGCCCCCCTACTACCCCTATATCCGACCCCATCCCCTATCCTCTTAACCGCCTCTTTTACTCACGCCGTTGAGCTTCTTGCAACAACCGGTATGAAAAACTGAGAATTCTCTCTCTCTCTCTCTCTCTCTCTCTCTCTCTCTCACTCTCTCGCTCTTACTCGACTTAGACTTCGACGAAGGAAGGTGCGACTGACTGAAACACTCTTCTGACGAACGCGTGCCGGAGCGGACACAAGTTATTACTCCGTTCATTGGCGCGAGAGAGGTTTCTTTTTAATGTCGCGTTCACGGAACAAAACAGAAGAAAACAGAAGAAAACAAAACGGAACAGAACATCATATCGCACCGCACCGCACCGCACCGCACCGCACCGCACCGTACCGTACCGTACCGTACCGCACAACACACCACACCACTATAACATCATCACCGTGGGAGAGCGACGAATCGATGAACGACCGACCGACGTCGTCTTCTTGCCCCGCTCTCGCAACCCTCCCTACACCCTCGCAACTCACTCTCTCTCTCTCTCTCTCTCTCTCTCTCTCTCTCTCTCTCTCTCTCTCTCTCTCTCTCTCTCTCTCTCGCTCACTCGCTCCCTCGCGCTTGCTCACGCGCTCCTCTCTGTTTATCTAACTATCTATCCATCCATCCATCTATATCTACCTCTATCTTTTTTCTTCGAAACACTCTAAACAGAAAATCGTGCAAAAGGAAGAGAGATAGAAAGAGTGAATGAGTAATACGTAAATAAATCTTGTAGTACGTGTACCTGTAGAGAGAAAGTGATTAAGAGAAAGAAAAAGAGAGAGAGAGAGAGAGAGAAAGAGAGAGAGACGTAATATGTATTTTTATCGACGAATTACATATAGTAATAAATAAAAAATAGACGAAAGAGAAAAATTAGGTGTCATACGAGTTGAAAAAAAAAAAAGTAATAAAAAAAGAAAGAATATGAAAAAAAGAGAGAAAAAAGAAGCTTCGACTATCGCGTTCTCTTGAACCACACCCAGAGAGGATGTGGTTTAGAGAGAGAGAAAGAGAAAGAAGAGAGAGGAGTGAGTAGTGTGTATGTATGAGAGAAGGCCGGCCGGGTGGACGAAGAACACGCCGCGCCGTGGTAAAGGGCGAAAGAAGAGGGGACGGGGTTGCTCGCGTCAGACAGAGGAAGGGAGAGAGAGAGAGAGAGAGAGAGAGAGAGAGAGAGAGAGATAACATTGGTGGCGCCACCACGCATGCTTATCGACGCAACTACCGGCTTCGAGAGGGCGCTTCGCTCGTTCGTTCCTTGCATGACAGGTTGCCGTTCTCTCGCACGTCACCCAACAACTACTACGAAGAGAAGCATTCTCGTCTCCGTGCATTTGACAAATGATTGAATGATTTTTCTTTTCTTTTTTCTTTTCACAACTACATATACGTTCTTATTCCGATATATCCAACTACTTCCCTTTTTATTTCTCTCCACCTCCTCTCACTCTCTCTTTCTCTTTTTTTTTTTTTTTACTTTCCTTTATATTATTTATTTCAAATGATTAGATATAAAAATTAATCGATTTTAAATATAAATATCTATCGGCACACGAGAAAATATAATATCATCGATATAATAAAGAAAGAAAGAAAGAATGGATAAACGCGGTCGATCGTTGAAAATCGACTTTAAAATTAATATTTCCTATGAGATATAATCGTACTTATTTTTATTACGAAATTGAAATACGATAGAGAAGGATATAGTATGTATATGTAATATCAATTTTTTTAAATAAAATCGACCATGCTTACGGTCCATCTCGCACACGATCCCCATATATTTCTCTCTTATCTTCTTTGTCCTCTTGTGAAAATATTAATGGTATATATGTATGTGTATCTATGTATATGTGTGTGTGTGTGTGTGTGTTATGTTTAAAGGCGTGACTCTTAAGAAGCACTCGATATCTAATTTTGATTTTGTAATTGACGATATTTTATAATTGATTTTATCCTTACGTTTATGTAAACGCAAAAGATCTCGCAAAATCGTGAGAATATAAAAATTCGAACGGGACTCTGAAGAACGACTTCGAACGAATTTTTATTTATAGACGCGACTATAAGCGCGCAAGATTACATATCCACGCTTTGGAAAATTATATCTACGAAGAAGTCTGGCAATCGTCCAAAATCCAGAATTCCGAGAAGGTAGACCGTGAAAACGATCGCTTTTACTTCGTCTCTCTCTCTCTCTCTCTCTCTTCACTCTATTTGAAAATCGTGTACATTTACTTGAGGATTATGTCGATGAAGCACTTGTTGTCATCATGCGCTTCCATTAGAGACATCGGTACATAGCAATTCTATAGAAATAATACTTTACCTCATCCTATCCTTTTTCTTCCTTTCTTTTTCTTTAGTTTTTTCTTTCAAATTTAAAAAAAATTTTTTATTTATTCTTTCTATTCTTTATTTTTTTATTTAACGGGCTTTCGCTTTATTCGAGCCGGCCTGAACATGACCACGAACGGAACCGCTAATAGCGTTCTCGATTGGCTGCACCAACATAGACCAGAGGGTGCTCAAAGAACAAGGTGCGTGTTCGGTTGATTAACGACTTGTTCGATCGTCGTGGAGAGGCTTGGCCAACGTACCTCTCCCTCTCTCTAACCCCTCCTTTCTCTCTCTCTCTCTCTCTCTCTCTCTCTCTCTCTCTCTCTCTCTCTCTGTCTCACTCTCACTCTCGCACTAACATATAGCCTAAATTTTTTCCCCCTCTTATAAAAGACATTACAATGAAAATCCAATCGATCATGCAACTTCTAAAAGAACATCCTTCATCATCATCATCATCATCATCATCACCTTTTTTTTCTATCATCGAATAATAATAATAATCTGAGGGATCATTCAATCGTAAGATCAAACTACTAGGAGAGAATATCCCGATTGATTTGACAGTTGAAACGAAAGAAAATATCAGCTTTTAATATTGAAGTATCCCTAGAGAGGTAATCCCTCTTCATCACTGTCGTCGTCGTCGTCGTCGTCGTCGTCGTCGTCGTCGTCGTCGTCGTCGTCGTCGTCATCGTCGTCGTAGACTCCCGGATGCGCGAATGGGAGCAACAGTTGAACCGTTGCCGGGTCAACGTCCAATACGATCCTTCTTCCCCCTTTACCCCTTCGCTCTTCTAGCGTTCCACACCCTGCATAAACCAACCGCTTTACGACTCGGCGATGCAGAAGAACGCGGGATTGGCACAAAGCTAGCTAGCTAGGAAGAACAAGAACGTCCTTGGAATCGAGTCCCTGGCAAAACGCAACGGTTTCTTTAGGGTTATGTAGGGAATGAAGGGGAGAGGCATTTGGAGAAAAAAGAAAAAAGAAAGGAAAATAAAAGGAGCACGTTTCAAGGGACGGTTGAGGAGGAGACGGCTTTCGATGTCTGGCTCTATAAGGTTACACACCTGCCAAGGGAACATGATTATACCACACACACGCACGATCACTACCTACTATTACCACAACCACTACTAACACCACACAACCACCACCACCACTACATAATATTACCACTTCTCTTTATTCAAGAACGTTGCCAAAAACACATGAATGATGTGTTGATATCTGATCGTTATCCAACCTGTTACCTCTTTATTACTAAAACCACTCTACTTTCCGCCATTACCAATGAGATATTTTATTAACTCTTTTTGTATCCTACATACATACATACGTATATATATACACACACACATACACACACACACACACACATACATACATATATATATATATATATATATATATATATATCCATCAAATATATTGGATTATCCGGAAAGTTCGTGCTGATTTTTGGTAGGTGGCATAAAGACACGAACTTTCCGGGCAACCTAATATATATATATATATATATATATATATATATATATATATGTATGTATGTGTAAATATATATGTATTTTTTTGTCAATATTTCTTTGTCTATCTTTTTCAACATTTCCTATCAATATCTCTATCGAAATTGTTCAATTACGATAAAAAAAGAAATTTGCACCAATTTCTTTTTCTCTTTCGAATGCTTAGAAAAAAGAAAGAAATATGACAATAGTACAATGGTATTAGAGAGAGAGAGAGAGAGAGAGAGAGAGAGAGATACGACCTACTTTTTTTTTTCACGCATAAAGTCGAGAAGGATTGGTAATGCGTGAGCGCACGCGCGAATGTGTATAAACGTATGTGTGTCTTTTAGGTACAACGCCAACTCAACGGGACGCGCGAAGTGTCTCGTCGGAATCGTATTCTCTCTACGCGACGAGCGTCCTCAACTCGAGCTAATAAGAGAGCCACCACCGGCTGCTACGACGAAAGCGACGCTCGTTCCATTTACGCGAGCAGTGTTGTATACGTCGAAAGCGAGGGAGAGACAGAGTGAGAAAGAGAGAGAGAAAGAGCGGAAGGGAAGAAGGAAAGGAAACCGGCGCGATACGAGCGCGAAATAATGAAAAAATAACAACAGACACGCCCGAGAGAGAGAGAGAGAGAGAGAGAGAGAGAGAGACCAGGGTTGCGCTGGTGCGTGTACTACTGGCAACTATGGGATTATTAATTGACTATGTGTCATATGTGTATATGTATATATATATATATATATATGTTACACGATGTGTACATAATATATGAATGGCCATATAATATATGAATGGCATATATATATATATATATATATATATATATATATATATGCGCCATTATGATACATGCATGTATATTATTTGTATGATTATATATATATATATATATATGTATCCATGTATGTATATATTTATTATATGTGAAAGTTGCATGTATATCATTACACGTAGATATACATAGTTATGATGGACATATATATACCTGATATGCATGATACATATATCATCTTATGTATATGCCAATGGTTATGATATATGACCATCTTATGCGCATGTGCATGGTTATGATTATGATATATGTATGTGGTACGATGCGAGTATGGTTATGATACATGTATCGTCGTATTTATATTTGGATGATATATGGATCTATCATCGTATCTATGATATGTGTATGATACCTGTATATAACAATGATGTCCAGTAAGATTTGAAGCAGCATACAAGGGAACAATATTTTCAACGCAAAGTATTCTACTTTCGGCACGGCATCTCTCGGAATAGAGTACCCTCTTCACAAAGAACGTGTTGCGAGTTTAAAATAAGACTTGACGCACGGCAAACAAGCCGATCGATCGATCCAGAAAGAGAGTTCCGAAGAGATCCGATCGTTAGTTTGGAAACTGTAACGTAAAGTTCTTTCTTTTTCTTTTTTCAATCTTCTTCCTTTTTTTTTTTTAGGCCTCTGAATGCTTTCAAATAAGAATCAAATGCAACAGCAAATATAGCACAGGACGAACGAAACAAACGGGATAATGTGGAGAGTCGATACGTTCGTAAACTCGTCCACTCCGTCGTTTTAGTTTATATTAACTTTAAAAGAGGAAAGATTAAAATCATTGGAAACATGTAAAAATAAGGACATTTAACAAGTTTCGTGGAAAAGAAAGAAAGAAAAAAAGAAAGAGAGGGAGAGAGAAAGAGAGAATTTTCCTCATTCGACGTTTCTAACCTCAAAAAATTTATAAAGAAAGTCAATCTTTACGATCAACTTTAGAAACAATCATTACGTATTACGATTATCTCATCAATGTTAAAATAAAAATAAAAAAAGAAAAAAGCTTTTGTCGATTCATTGAACGTTTCATTTTTAGGTTATACTTGAGATAAATATCAACGTGCACATTCGCGTGCACGATGTTGTTGGAAAGAAAAAGAGAAAGAAAGAAAAAAAGAGGGCGAAGGAGAAAGAAAAAAGGGAAAAAAAAGAAAGAATAAAAGAAAAAACAATGGACGCATGTTACGTATCTCGAAAAGGAAGAAGAAAAAAAATATGGTGGAAATGATGGCGACACCGTTGGTGGAATCGGGTGGAGCACCCAGTGGCAGGTGAATGACGTCATAAGTAGGCTCATGACGTCAGCGACGTATAATCGAAATGCTTTCTTTTAGCGATTATTTTCGAAAGTTAAGATGGAATTGACGATAATAATAATAAAAATAAAAATAATAATAATAATAATAATAATAACAATAATAATAATAATAAATATATAAAAAGGTTTCGTTTCTCTTTTGAATCTCCCGCGAGGAATGCATCTGCGGAATCTGAGCGGAATCGATAATGTAAAAAAAAAGATAGAGATAGAGAGATAGATAGATAGATAGATAGATAGATAGATAAATAGATAGATAGATATAGAGAGAGGGAAGGAGGGAGTAAAAAAGGGAAAGAAGAAAGGCGCATCTTCGATCTGCGAAAGAAATGCGTTCTCATCGCGTGTATACAAGACCGCGATTAAAACTGTTAAGAAATTAAGATCACGAATAGAAAGAGAGAGATAGAGAGAAAGAGAGAAAGAGAGAGAGAGAGAGAGAGAGATCGTTTCGCTATTTTTACGAGCCACGGTGTGACGTCAAAAGAAGGGAGCGAAAATGGCAGTCGAATGTTT
>NC_060956.1:4005399-4017899 GCF_910589235.1 Vespa crabro | reverse complement strand
TTACGCTTTATGGTAGGCAGTTGTTCATGTAAATTCAAATCTAGTCGTAGATTACATCGTTTAGTTTTCTTGATAAAAGTAAAGAGAAAGAGAAAGAGTCATTTTCCGCTCAATTTCAGAGGTTAAATGTCCTTAATCGAGTACTAGAATATTGCGGTTGATCCGTGCCGTTTCACCGGTGTTCAGAATTAACGGACATTATGTTGAGTAATGCTTGTGACGCAGGTCACGTGTTAATTTTCCAGAATTACGAATAGTAGGCGGATAACGCCGTTGTTGTAACTTATGAAACAAGTGTGTTTCTCTAAAAAGTGAACATTCATGGTTTACATGATAAATTCACGTAAAACAGAGATGATAATAATATAATCCCTTTATATTTTGAAGATCCAATGAATGTCAGGTATGACTGCGCAAAGAATGATATATAACGTTCTTTAATTGAATGTTCTTAAAAACCTTCACGTTTAAAACCGATAAGAATTATTTGTAATGACACTACACACACACTACACACACACTACACACACACTACACACACACACACACACACACACACACACACACACACATATATATATATATATATATATATATATATATATATTAGCGGGTTAAAGTCCTACTGTGAAGGTTGAAAGAGAGAAAAAATTTGTAAAGAAAATAATACATATACAATCATCGTCTTCTGTACAAATATTGTCAATTCGATCTTTACTTACTGAGTAACTTTGATAGGATAAAAGCGAAATAAGATACCAATGCAAAAGATGCTAAACAGAAAAAGTCACTACGTATAGTTAATGTACGTTTAAACATTTCTTTCATTATTTTTGTATCAATAATATTTAATAATTCCTTTTCCATGAACTTGTCCAATTCTATGAGAATTCTATCTCTTCTTTGTGATGATCTTGTAGAAGTGACATTCAAACATATCTGCTGAACACACAACGATGGCACAATATTTGTTCAATTCCATTAGAGGCGACATTCCATGTCAGTTATCGCATTTATTAGATCCAAGTACAAAGAAGAAGGAGGACGCATTTGGTGGCAATGCTTTTGTGAATGTCAGAAATAACTGCACTAAAAAAATCAAATGATCTTCGTTATTTCTAAGGAATATCAAAGATAAAAACTCGAGCAAACTTGTTAACATAAAAACGCTATATTTCCAACTATAAAAGAATACTTCTACGTAGAAACTCAAAATACGAGCAGGAAGAAGCTCGTTATCGCAGTACCCAGTAATACTGACTCATTCCGAAAAGTCGGACGATATAAATTAAAACGTTATAATCAAAGAAAAAAAAAAAAAAAAAAGAAAAAAAAAAGAAAGACAGGAAAAGAAAAAGGGGAAAATAATATTATGACATGAGTATAAAGTTAAAAAGAAAGAGAGAAAGAGTGGAAGAAAAAAAAACCAAGAAAGAAAAAAGAAAGAAACAAAAAAAAGAAAGTAAGTAAGAAGGAAGAAAGGATAGAAGGCATTGTAAATTCGTAACGTCGATAGTTTCGGTAGGAAGAATCGAACGTAAATTTTGACAGTAGAGGCCTAGGCAGCGGCCATATTGGCTCCGCCGTTGTGCCGCTCGTTGTATCGCCTAGCGAATGGAAAAGGCCGTTCCAGTATTGTCGGAATGAGGAAACAAAAGATAGTTTTTTGATGTTGATACGTCAAAGAAGTTTCTTATTCGATAATAATGATAAAACATACCTGGAGCTCCCTAACGGAGCTTCGAACACGATCGAATTCCCGGCTCGTCGTCGGTGCGTTGGCCTCTCTGTCCCACCTACGGTTCCGTGCTTCGCTCTGTCTCTCTCTCTCTCTCTCTTCTTCCTTCTTCCTCCCTATCTATTCTCTCTCTCTTTTTCTCTCTCTCTCTCTCTCCCTCTCTCTCTCTTTTTCTATCGCAATGGCAGCGAGTTGCCTCGGGGGATTTGTCGACTTCGACTTTCCTCACATCGATTACTACGCACTTTCCTTCTTTTTTCTCTTCCCCACAGGCTTGCAATGTCGAGCGCACGATCGACGTAAGAAGAACACCACGAATTAGAAAGTTTCTATTTAAAAACCGATTTTACGTGTTATCCGATTAACACGTCGCACGAATGTGTATATAAACACCAAGAAGAAATATAGATAAAACCGATTCACTTACTCCTTTAAGGTTATAAAACTTGAGGCGTCCACGCGAGAAGAGAATGACTCGTGAGATGGGCCGTGGCGAGAAGCCGAACGCTCACGACGACGAAACGAAACGAAACGAAACGACGACACGACGACGGCGGCGACGACACGAGTGAGAAGGCGCGCGCGCGCGCGCTCTCTCTCTCTCTCTTTCTTTAACGCAAATATATATATATATATGATGGATGTATGTATGTATGTATGTTGTATGTATGTGTGTATGTATGTATATATACGCACACAAATGACACACACGCACGCACTTGCGCACACACAGATACACCGATAGATCACACGTACAGGTTAGCGCACGCGACACGACACGATATATATCGTTTTCAAAAGGGCGAGCAGCGCGGCGCACGGGCGTCGACGATCGTTTTCATCGGAGGAGGAGAGGACGAGGGACGACGTCGGCGACTCTCTGCCTTTTTGCGGAAGCGAGCGAAGCTGCTGCTGCTGCTGCTGCTGCCTACTGCTGCTACCTCTGCTGTTTGATGGCTCTATCAGCGGGCAGCAGGGCGGGGCTCCGTGTCTAAACTCTCGTGAACCCCGAATCCGCCGGTTCCCGAAGATACCCGAACTCTCCCGTGGCGCTGTCAGTCGTACGCATTAACCGCCATCTTCGAAGCAATCTACTTTGTTCACATAAATTAGTTTGATTTCTTACAATTTTTTCTTCTTTTTCTCTTTCAATCGTATAAGTATATTTATATCTTTGTCTACTTTATAATCTCATTATTTGTTTTTAATTCGAAATTCTGTCAAGTCATGTATAATCGTATGGATAATATATCAGTTCATTTTTCTCTTTCCATTACACTCGATCCAAGAAATTTTCAATCTTAACCGACTGTACGCGGTCGGTAAGAGCGCGTAACAACATATGGATAATTTTAAATACATCGTCGAATAAGTTAATATAAATAAATATCTCGTTTCAAATGTAACATCAGGTAAGATTGTAAGATGACGCTAAAAACAAGATCGTTCTTACTAAAGATTCACGATCGGTAATGACTAATTACCGAAGCGGTATATTACGGAATATCAATGAAGTGCCATCTACGGAGGAAAGTAATAAAGTGATACGTTTCAGTTCGATTCTCGTACTTCGAAAATATCGATTGACGAAATTTTTAACGAAATTATTCTTAGAAATAGTTTTAAAAGCCGTATTAAATCGATCACAATACAACACAACGACGTAACGTCTTTTCATTCTAAAAAAGAAAAAGAGTCAATGCGATTAGAATTATAAAGGTAAAGAAACTATCGAATGGAAAAAAATAAAAAGTGATAACTTAATTTCTATAAATATTTTAGAGGAGTTAAATGAGTTAGCGCGAATAAAGAAATATGTTTTATTTCTAGAAAATGTTTAAGAAGATAATGTCGTAGGCAAGTAATACGTTTGTCTTTTGGAATAGCACCCTCTAGGAAAGAAGAGGACAAAGTGGTAAAGAAGAGGAACGGTAAGAGAAGAGAAGAGAAGAGAAGAGAAGAGAAGAGAAGAGAAGAGAAGAAAAGAGACGAGAAGAGATGAGTGGAGTGGAATGGAGTGAAGTGGAGTGGAGAGGAAAGCCTTATCAATATTATCAGTGGAAAGTTGGAGGGAGGTAACGAGACAATATAATCGGATGGTGAACGTGCTTTTGGTGGGGGGATGGAAAGGAGGACGCAGGCGCCGTGTACGACACCCCGTACGTGCCGTCGCCTGGGTTGCCGCCGCCGCCACCGCCACCACCACCACCACCACCACCACCGCCGCCACCGCCGTCGTTGTCGTCGTTGTCGTCGTCGTCGTCGTCGTCGTCGCCGTCGCCGTCGTCGTCGTCGTCGTCGCCGTCGTCGTCGTCGTCGTCGTCGTCGTCGTCGTCGTCGTCGTCGTCGTCGTCGTCGTCGTCGTCGTCATCGTCGCCGCCGCCGTCGTCGTCGAGAAAGACGTCGGCCTGTCGCGCCTCCTCCCGTCGTATTTTCAGTTCCGACCGAACGCGCCGGCGGGGACTGGTCTAACGGGTAACCCTGGGGAAACAGGGTAAAAAAAAGAAAGAAAGAAAGAAATAAAGAAAGAAAGGAAGGAAGGAAGGAAGGTAGGAAGGAAGGAAGGAAAGAGAAAAAAAAAAGAAAGAAAGAAAGAAATAAAGATAGAAGAAAACGCGCGTGCCCTAGAACAAAAGTTCCTCCTGCGTCGACTCCTTCGGCATTGGCGAAGTGACGGTTTTTCAGGTCGACCGAGGAGTGGGAAAGAGAGAGCACGCGGTAGCGCAACAGTGTCCAACGACCTTTCCCGTGGAAGCATCGTTCGTTCCGAGGAGTGTCGTTTCTTACCTTAATATCCCGAGACAGATAGAAAGAATAACGATAAGGGAAAAAGAAGAAGGAATCAGAAGAAGCAAAAGGGAGAGAGATAGATAGATAGATAGAGAGAGAGAGAGAGAGAGGGAGAGAGAGAGAGAGAGTGAGAGAGAGAGAAAGAGGTAGAGAAAGAGAAAGAGGATTGTACATTTTGCTGCTTTTTAGTAGTTGTCCGGGTTGACGAGGTGTGGTGCTTCGTGCTTTCGAGGGGAGGAACGAGAGAGAGACAGAGAGAGATAGACAGATAGAAAGAGAGAGAGAGAGAGAGAGATAGACAGATAGATAGAGAAAGAGGTGTTTCCATAAAGTTAAAATTAAAGTGCTGACTGAGTGGACGATGATTTGAAACGAAAAACAAAAAAAAAGAGAGACAGAGAGAGAGAGAGTGAGTGAGACAGAGAGAATGAGAAAGAAGGAAAATCATCGAATTTGTTCACTGTTACTCAAGTGAAAGGGTTTGGCAGGTTTGTGTCGGAAGTGTTTCGATCAACCCAGACGGGGCTTCGAACCGATGTTGATTTCGATAAGAATCAACGAAGAGTCGGTGAAACGTGGGATCGCCGCCGGTGGTCGGACGTATTCGTGGCGTAGCACGACTGCCACAGAGGATGAAGAAGAAGTATAAAAATAACTGTCCCTGAGAGAGGATGAGCAGAAATGCACAGCTGACCGGCTCACCCCGTGAAACGGGACAGTTCCTTCGTCGTAGCGATATCGTCGCGTTTCTATACTCCTCAATCGATCTTGACTTTATATCGCGAGGTATACATAGAACAACAACAAAAACAACAACGACAAAAAGAAGAAGAAGAAGAACAACAATAACAAATACAATGACAGTAACAACAAGAAGAATGAAAAAAAGCTAGAATATACGCATATACATATACGTATAGAAGAGACTCGCGCGCATCCAACCAATCACCACGTGCCTTTCTCGTCGTAATCGTGGACGTTAACCTGGACCATCGAGTCGTTACCCTCCCTTTTTCTTACAAGGAATATCATTTGATCGCTTCTACGGATTTACCATTAAATATTAAATGACGAAAGGAATAAGACTCTTTGAGCGTTATCGATAAAAAAAAAAAAAGAGAGAGAGAAAAAGAAAAAGAAGAAGAAAATAATAATAATAATAATAATAATAATAATAATAATAATAATAACAATAAGAATAATAATAATAATAAAGAAAAAAAGAACGGACACGCAGAAACTAAACGAAAAAAAGAGGAAAAAAACGACGACGACACACAAGAACAACAAGAACAGCAGTAGCAGTAGCAACAGCAGCAGCAGCAGCAGCAGCAGCAGCAGCAGCAGTAACTATCACGACAAAGATAAACAGTTCCGTAATCGTTAAGGATCGAAGAAAAAAGAACAAAATAATCGTAAAATACGCGTACGTGGTCTGTTTTAAAAATAAAAGTTAGCCGATATAAAAGATTCGTTAATCTCGTGGAAATGCCGGAATCATGCGTTCCTTCTTCGAGGCTATTAAAACAGCGTGTAACATCTTCGGATTGGCGAAAGACTGACGACGACGAGGTCGAGCCGACAAAATCGAAAACCAATCGAATATATTTCCCACGAATATCAACGTATTATAAAAAAGGAAATAATCAATTGCCGTGCCTAACGACGACACGTTCCTGGGATTTTCCTTACGACTTTTTTCTTACGGCAACTTTTATGTTAATCCATTGATTGATTTAATTAATTATCGGATATGAATAGAACGAATTAAATGGAAGAATTATTAAACGTTTGTTCGATAATGAAGAGAATTTTGGCGATGTATTTAAATATTTCGTTATGTCGTGCGTGGACTCGATTAGAAAGAAAATTCTTATCTAATCTTTATTGGTAATCGTATATGAAAAAGGGATAATAAGTAATCGAGATTAGTGGATCATTTACGGTAAGAACGGAACGAACATAGATAGATAGATAGAGAGAGAGAGAGAGAGAGAGAGAGAGAGAGAGAGAGAGAAAGAGAGAGAGAGTATACAACTATAAATAGATGTTTTCTCGCTTAGAGGATCAGTCTTAAAAGTTAAAGAAAGAAGGAGAGAGATAGATAGATAGAGAGAGAGAAAGAGAGAGAGAGAGAGAGAGAGAGAGAGACAGAGAGAGATAGAGATAGATAGACACATAGATAGATAGATAGAGAGAGCAAGAGAGGGAGAGAGAGAGAGAATACTTCTAAGAAAATACACGCACGGCGACCAACACGACCTTGTCCGAGTGTCCTTGCTTCAGACGAAGGATCATAAGTCAACAGAAAAGACGGGCAGCAGCAAGGTGGTGCGACCTTTGGTATATCTAAACAACAGAAATAGCGGAAGCGAATCGGATCGAAGTTGGGTCGAGCGATCGAGTCTTCTTAGATAGTGCAAGCATGTGTTGAAGACCAAGAGAACGTTCTCTAAAGAGTCAAGGAGCTGTAAAGTGACGAAAGGAGAGAAAGAAAGAAAGAGAGAGAGAGAGAGAGAGAGAGAGAGAGAAAGACAGACTCGAGTGAAACTTATAACTCTTTCGGTGCCTCTTTTTCTTCTTCTTCTTCTTCTTCTTCTTCTTCTTCTTCTTCTTCTCTTTTTTCCTCTCCTCTCATTTTTTTCCCCCTCTCGCTTCTTCTTTTTTATCTTCATTTCACAAGTACAACGATACCTAAACGAAGAAAAATTCTTAAGAGCCTATGAACGTTCTTCGATTTTAATCGATTCGATCGGTACTTGCTACTTGTTGTTCCTTCTTTTATGATTTTTTTTTCCTTTTATCTTCTTTTCCCCCGCTTAGTATCAAATTCCTTTCTTTCTCCTTCTCCTCCTCCTCCTCCTCCTCTTCCTACTCCTTCTTTTTCTTCTTCTTCTTCTTCTTCTTCTTCTTCTACGCAAGGCTCTGCGCGGGTGTGTTTTGAATTCTTTTTTTATTTTTTTTTCCGTTTTTCTTTAGTGCTACAATAGTGTTCACGGAAGTTGTTTATTGCTATCACTGCACAGAAAAGAGAAATATATATATATATATATATATGTGTGTGCGAATGTATATATATATATATATATATAAACGATAGATATTAATTATCGATACAAGAGGCCTGATTAGTCTCTCTTCGAGAAAAAAAAAAAAAACGCCGACACGTTTACGTCTACCCAGATATCTGGGAATCATCCTGAGATGCCTGTTAGACGAGGTCACGTGGCGCCCAGGACAACGATCATCGAGACCATCATTAGAAAGTTTGATACTCACGGTAAGTCTCATCTTATATTTATTACGAATATAATATCCTTTTGGGGAATAATTTGTTTTTTTTTCTTTTTTTTTTTTTTTTTTTTTTTTTTTGTTAATATTATTGATTAGTAAATGACCGTTTAATGGCGACATATGACAGATCTCTTTTTCTTTCTTTTTTCTTTTTGTTTTTTGCTTTTTTTTTTTTCTTTTTTTAACTATTATTATTACGATCAAATTTTATTTATGTCTTTCATTATCTCTTTCCTTATCTCATTCTACGAGCGTGTAAAGAAATAATTTTTGGCAAGCGAGCATCGAAGATGTCAGTTCTTTTTTTCTTTTTCTTTTTTTTTTTTTTTCTTTTTCTTTCCTCGTCGCTATAGTTATTCGCGCGAATAATAATAACAAATTAAAGATAATCGTTCTGCATGCGAGGCACGTGAACGAGCATATAAGTATGTATATATGTATGTCGGTGGAACAAATATTTTTTTTTCTTTGAACTACGAAGATCGTTCTTGGAATTAATTATATATAGATACTGTAATTGTAAAATACATAAAAAAAAGAGAGAGAGAGAGAGAGAGAGAGAGGGAGAGGGAAAACAATGATACAATTGTAAACAATAGTTGAAAATCAATTATTATTGATAAAGGATAAATACATATATTTCTTCGGGTAAAAAATAATAACCGTGATTTACGATCATTTACGAATGAGAATTAAAATTGTTTTTTTTTCCTTTTTCCTTTTTTTTCTTTTCCCTATCGATCGTTTAATTTATTTCAGTTTATATATTTAATTTAGTTTAATTTAATTCAGTTTAGTTTAGTTTAGTTTAGTTCAGTTTATCTATCAAGGTCGTTTATTAATTGAGGGATTAATTGAAAACGATTGAATTTTCATTGCTTACCACATGAGCGTCGAGTGTGTTTCGATTGTCGTGCGATTAAGAAGTAAAGCCCCTAGGTGTAAATTGGCCTAAGTAGGCTTAGGTAGTTGATAATCGATTCGTAGAATCAGGTAAAACACATGTCGAAAGTTCTCATACGTAAGACATTTAGTCGAATGGCTTGTAATGACTCGTAACAAGAGAACGATGCCAAAATTTTCACGTCCATCTTCTCATTCTCCTATTCTTGCGTTTCTATCCGTCTATGCGTATGTATATATATACATATATTTAAGTACATACGTACATATACATTCATTTCCATTCTAATCCCCTTTCATGCGTATTTTAACATACTCATTAACCGTTTGAGCATTAAATTTTCATAATGCTAAATGGAATAAGATTTTCTTATGCTGCAAATTTGTTACGTCTTTCTTTTTTCTTTTTTTCTTTATTTCTTCGTTAAAAAAAAAAAAAAAAAAAGAAAGAAAGAAAGATATAAAACATATATAAATAATGGAATAAAAAAACGTTGATGTACTCGCGATTAGAAAAGACGAATGAATGTAGACGAACGTTTTTCCTTTTCCTTTTTCTTTTTCTTTTTTTGACGGAGAAATTCATAAATGTTAGATGAATACTTTTCTAAAAAGAAATTAAGTTAACGAATATTATTATCTCTTTCTTTTTTCTAGCGATTAGAAAATATCATATATTTATTCTGAAACCTTGAATATAAAGATCAATGTGCGCGAGCGTGTGCGCGCGTGCGTGCGTGCGTGTGTGTGTGTGTGTGTGTGTGCGTGTGTGTGTTGAGCTTTATCCTGAATCTTAAACGAATCGAAAGAGAAAAGGAAATCGAAGTAAGGATAATATTAAAAATGTGTAAATGGATATGCGGTGAGGTATGTATATGCACGCAATCGCAATATCGTTTCTCAGTTTTCTATGCAAATATTGATATTAACATTGAAAAAATGAGGGAAAAAAAGAAGAGAAAAAGAAGGAAAAAAAGTAAAAAAAAAAAAAAAAAAAAAAAAAGGAAAAAAGAAGAAAAAGAAAAAAGAAGAAAGAAAAAAAAAAGTAAAAATGAGACGCTTCGTGCAAGGACAAAAAGCTTCCGTCGGACATATGTATGTACATACATTTGCAACAAAAACTTATTAACAGGAATAATGTCGCGTATGGGGCCACCGGTGACCCTCACTACCCCTTCCTCCCTCCCTCATTTACCATCTCCCCTACTCGTCTTTTACTCTCCATTCGGCCTGTTGTAATTATTTGATGTGAAATGAAACGTGATCACGAAATGTTTCATAATATCGTCAGTTAAGTAAGTTATTGAATGAGTAAAGGTAAATAAGCGTTAACGCTCTCTTTCGAAAAAATCCATTTCAAAGTTTTCATTAGAGTATTAATTAATGAGAAGTATCTAATGCAATTAAAAAGTGACCTTCTCCTTTTTTCTTTTTCTTTTTCTTTCTCTTTTTCACTTTGTCCTTTTTTTAAAGGTACAGTAACACATACCATTCAAACGTTCTAAATATGGTGGTCACGATTTGGTGATAATACTTGTTTGTTCTTCTTTTATTTTTATTTCTTTTTTCAATCAGAAAAAGAAAAAAAGGAAAAAGAATTGATTTATATACCTTTCTTCCTACGTGTACGTGAAGTGAGATCGTAAAAAAATGATCTCCGTTTTTTCGTTTATTCGATTTAAATCATCATTTTACGATGATAATCATAATTCATTCATCCGGCGAGGATAATATTTGTTTTTCTTTATTCTTTCCTCTTTTGGAGCTTGAGAAAAAAAAAGAAAATGATTCATTAGCTCAAAACGGATGATTATATGAAAAGAATCCCACCTATCCTCCCACTCTTAAAAATAAAAATTGATCTATCTCTTTTTGATTGTCTAATTTATCCAGAAAAATTATTAGATATTATAATAATCATATATTCTTATTGCTATGTTCTATGACAATCGTATAATATCATCTCACACAATAAAATACAAATAACAAATGAAGCCGCTTAAAAAGAAATTGTATCAATCGATCATCCGATTCTAAAATATAGAATAACAGTTTATATTGTTCGATATTGGGACATTTGGCATGCATATCCTTGACGATCCATTGGACATTCTTACAATGATCATTTATCACTATATGGGATATTAACCCTTTGAGAAATTCGAGTTGATATGCGGGTTAAAGAATAAAGAAACATTTTTGAATTAATAATAATAATTATATATACATATATATATATATATATATTTATATATTTCTTTTTTTTTTCGTTTATGTGACGCATATTAGGTACACATCACACCTTGTTCAGTTCATTAATTATTTTTTGTTTTCTTTTTTCTTTTTTCTGTTTTTTTTTCTGTTTTTTCCTTTTCCTTCTTTTTTTTTTTTTTTTTTTTTGATCTCATAATTATCACAACTCATGTTTCATGAGCGTGTTTACTTTACAAAGAACGCGATAACGTGACCTATCCGCGGACCAAGAGGCCTGAACGGTTAGTCACGTAAAAATAACACGACGTTTTAGTGTGTCGTAGTAAAAGTTACGTAGATATTTTAAATTGAATCTTTTGTCATATTCCGTTGTCGCGAATCGAAACTTATTTCCCCATTTTTATTAAATAAGAAGAAGATGAAAGAGAGAGAGTGAGACAGAAAAAGAAATAGAGAAAGACAGACAAAGAGAGGGAATGCGAGAGAGAGAGGGAGAGAGAGAGAGAGAGAGAGAGAGAGAGAGAGAGAAAATAAGTTATTGAGAACTTCGTTTTCGGGAGGGTAGAGGATTAAAAGTTATTTCATTTTTTTCTCCTTCTTTACTTTTTCTTTTTTTTTTTTTTTACTTCGCAACATTCGCTTTAATAAAATTGTTTGGTTATATACAATATCTCCTTACGATGGAATTATTCGTTCGAACGAGTAAACGTTTTCTTATCTCGAATAAAAGAGAGATGAGAGAACGAGGACAGGTCCAAGAGTTATCCGAGTTTTACCTCTTAAAAAGGACAGTAAAAAGAAAGGAGAAAGGAAAAGAAAGATAGAAGGAAGGAACGAAGGAAAGAAAGAAGGAAATAAAGAAGGAAGAAAGATTCCCGGCATCGAGCCAGACTTCCATTTCCAATATTATTTAACATATCCAGTGGATCGTAGAACTGTTCCAAGTCTAGATTCACTAGCTCGTTTGTTAGATAGGTAGATAGGTAGATAGGTAGCCAGGTAGGCATGTAGGCAGGTCGGTAGGTAGGTAGGTAGATAGGTAGGTGGGTAGGTAAGTTGATGTGGTGGGGATAGGGTTGGTGGGTGGTTATAGTTAAATGGAAGAAAGGGGTAGTTCTGTCTCGACAATGGGACAATGCACGTCACTGGCAATATCGCTCGAGTAATGCATCAAGTCCTTGCTTGTATGAGAAAGAGAGAGAGAAGAGAAAGAGAGAGAGAAGAGAAAGAGAGAGAGAGAGAGAGAGAGAGAGAGAGAGAGAGGGAGAGAGAGAGAGATGGTTGGCGGGATGATGCGAGTGAGTCGGATTGATTGCAACAAAAAAAAAAGGAGAAGAAAAAAGAAATGTAAAAGAAAAAAATAATAGAGAGAGAGAGAGAGAGAGAGAGGGAGGGAGGGAGGGGAGTGGAGGGTAGAGGGAAGGGGATAGTCGGCTTTCTCCATCTTCGCATCACCGCGAATATATTGACGTCAAGCTCGAGAAAGATTAGTTCTCTCTCGTATAAACGCGAATGCATCATAACACGCGGCTAGTTATGCGGATTTAACGATGCCGCATTA
>NC_060956.1:3985399-3997899 GCF_910589235.1 Vespa crabro | reverse complement strand
GGGCACAGACACCTCTCGATCTTACTCTCGTATAGCTTATGTGACGTATGTACATGGAACATGGTCACGATCGAACGCGTGCGTTCCGACGATAAATTCGTCCAGAAACTTTGGATCTTTGCCAGGATGGATATTTAAAATTCCCCACGGTCCTCCGCGAACCTACGCTCTTTTTTCTTTTCTTCCTTCCTACCCCCTCCCCCTCCCCTCCTCTCCCCTCACCAATCCTCTTCTCTCACTCTCTCTCTCTCTCTCCCTGTCTTTTTTGAACTCGTTAACGCGTCCGCGTTCTCCGTCATTCCGCTTTGTTAGATCTATAGATCCGATAGAGATAGGAGCGGGAGGGAGTGAGAGAGAGAGAGAGAGAGAGAGAGAGAGAGAGAGAGAGAGAGAGAGAGAGAGAGAAGTCTGTCACGACGAACACGACAATCGATCGGAACTATTCGGGCAACAATTCGACCGTGACGAACGATTATGGCCTCAATTTTCAGTACCTATCGATTTCTTGTTATTTCAAAATTTCGAGTATTCTATATCCAATAATTCGATTTATTTTGTTTCTCGATTTGGGATAGATATTTTGTATATTTCGAGAGAGAGAGAGAGAGAGAGAGAGTGTGTGTGTGTGTGTGTGCGAGAGAGTCGATGACCGTGGCTTAATAAGAGCAAGAGAGATAGAGTAATAGAGAGAGATAGTGAAAAAGATAGATAGATAGATAGATAGATAAAGAGAGAGAGAGAGAGAAAAAGAGAGATCATTGGCATTAAACAATCCAAGGATATATATATATATATATATATATATATATATATATATGATATGTATATTATAGTGTGGTCACTATGTTTTTTTCAGACACTTCCGGTTGTGCGACAGAAAATAAATATTTTAAACGAAAACTTATTCGTGCTAGTTCGTCAGCAAATTGTAAAAATGAAAATTTCAAAAATACTGCTTTGTTTTCTTTCGTTTTTGTTAATTTTTTCTCTTCTCTTTTTTCTTCCTCTTTTTCTTTTTTTTCTTTAATATAAAAAATGGCCGTAATCATCATCATTCTCTTTAAATCGTATCATATAACGTTTTCTATGTGATTTTGTGGACGATGTTGTTCAATGTTGTTCAATGATTTATTGAGAAAATCAATGTCACTAATTAAATAAAAAAATCCTAAATGAAATATTCTATAAGGAATACGAATGGAAAACGTGGTATTTAAAAATATTGGCACGATCAGCTCACGTTCAATGAATACCGTATCATTGTATAAAGAAAATAATTTTTTCAACAGATTATTGAATGAATGCAAGTGTCTACATAATTGAATTTTGATCTCAAAGTCCTGTAGAAAAACATTCAGCTTTGTCATTTCAAAAAGATACAGGTGATTTTGATTTATAAGAAAAAAAAAAAAAAAAAAAAAGAGCAGAAAATGATCGAAATTATTTTCGCAATTCGTAATTTTATATTATAATTTCTTGACAATCAAGGGAAAAAAAATTATTTTCGAGACTCATGATTTTGTATTATAATTTGTTGATGATCGAGTACCAATCGAAAAATGAAAAAGAAATTATTTTCAAAATTTGTAATATCGTATTCTAATTTATTGGCGATCTAGTATTGATTAAAAAAAAAAAAAAAAAAAAAACAAAAAAAAACAAAAAAGCAAAAAAAGAAAAAAAAAAGAAAGAAAAAAGAAGGAATCAAAGAATGGAAGAAAGGTGGAAC
Organism: Vespa crabro; assembly: GCF_910589235.1. Taxonomy (NCBI): domain Eukaryota; kingdom Metazoa; phylum Arthropoda; class Insecta; order Hymenoptera; family Vespidae; genus Vespa; species Vespa crabro. The sequence continues at coordinate 3,996,170 of NC_060956.1, read as the reverse complement.
ATTTTTTCACCGAGAAGTGCCTGAAAAATCATGCTTTAAGCGAAACACCCTGTATAACGAGGTGTAGTCCACATTTTGCAACTGTTTGAAGTTGCAAAGAAGATTATTTAGAAAAAAAAATTTGCGCTTCTTCGCTCTTCTGAGTCGGTTACAAGGTGCATGTAAACACTTTTTTTACCCGTGACCTTTTCGAAATATGAAGGTCGAGTTACGAAGCTCTCTTTCTTCTTTTTTTCTTCTTTTTCTTTTAAATGGATATCTATAATTTTTTTTTCTTTTCTTTTTTTTTTTTTTTTGCATATTTATATAACCACGGACATACGAATAAATTATTCGCAAATGAAGCAGTTAGTATATTTTGACAAGTTGCGAGAATATTATTAGCAGACCGACGATTTTTTTTCTTTTTTTTTTTTTTTTACCCCTCTCAAATCGTGACGTGAGAAAGCACTTTAAAATGCATAAGATCACGATTATCTCGCGAACAATTTATACCAGTAATTTTTTACTTGGCATTATGACGTTGATTGCAAACGATCGCTGTTGTGTATAATAGATGAAAAAAAAAAAAAAAAAAGAAAAAAAGGACAAAAAAATGTGTATCCATTTAAGAAAAACTACGTTGACCTTCTTAATTGAAAGAGGTCAGGAATAAAAAAAAAAAAAAAAAAAAAAAGAAAAAAAAAAGAAAAAAAAAATATACAAGATAAGAAAGAAACAAAAAAAAGAACAAGGAAACAAAAAGGAAAAGAAAGATAAAAGAAAACAAAAAGATGTTCACATGCATTTTGTAATTGCGACTTTGGAACGATGTAAAATTCTTTCTTCTTCCTTCCTTTAAACTTTCTTGTAACTTCAAAGGAAAAAAAATTTTTGCGTGATATTTGCTCGGACATTTGCCTATGGACTTCATTCAGTATAATGATCGTTCGAATCAGTCGAAAATCCAAAGTATAAGAAAAATGATCAAACATTATTATTCGTCGTAGGATTTTAAAATCGCAACGTGAGCTCATAGATCTTTTTTACTTTTTCTCGAAACTATTGAACACTATTGCGTTACAGCACTCACGGATTATTCGTTTGTTTCATCGGATTACACGAATACATAGATAGAGATAGAGATAGAGAGAGAGAGAGAGAGAGAGAGAGAGAGAGAGAGAGAGAGATCATTAATTTCGGAATGTTTTAACTAATCCGAGATAATCCAGCGATTTCGAGGATCAACGAAAATCAAGGATCCTGATTCTAGAAATGGAACTTGGATAGAAAGATAAAAGAAAAAAGACACAAAATAATACGAGAAGAACTTTGGAGAAGAAGAAGAAGAAGAAGGAAAAAGGTAAAAGAAAAAAGATAAAGAGTAGGATTAGCAGGAAATCCGGTTAAATCGTAATCAAAATCACGTGTCGAAATGATCGAAAACTCTCGATTATCGTTCCAGATCTTGAACTCTTTGAAGAAGCACGTTACCTTACGAAAAGTTTATTATTCTTCCGTGCATGATCCTGACCATCGGACTCCTGGTCCCTCTTTGAAGATGGCAGCTTTTCGTTGCACCTCTCTTCTTGCCACTTTCTTCAGCGTTTTAAACTTTTACACACACACACACATACAAAATTCGGTGCAACCAACCAATCTCAAGGGAAAATGTTAGACATGTTTTACCTCTTTCTCTCTCTCTCTCTCTCTCTCTCTCTCTCTCTCTCTCTCTTTCTTTCTCTCTCACGTCACGATTATTTTTCTTTAAACTTAGCACAGCGACTACGCAGACGTTTCTTTTCTTGAAAATCAAAGCAAACGATCCTAAGGTATTTCTATGAATTTCTTTTATTTTTTTTTCTGTTTCCCCTACCTCTCTTATTTTTCCTTTTTCTTTTTTATTTCTTTTTTATTTCTTTTCTTTTCTTTTCTTTTTTTTTCCACGATATCCACTCGCGTACTTCCGAGAAAGTTGAAATATGAAAAAGAAAAAAAACAAAAAAAAAAAAAAAAAGAAAAGAAAAGAAAAGAAGATAAGAAAAGGAAACAACAACAAAAAAAAAAAAAAAAAAAAAAAAGAAAAGGAAAGAAAAGAAATTAATCGTACCGACGGATTTTGGATTGACGTTAGAATTATCGTTTATTTTTATTACCTTAATATCTATTTTAAACAATCGCCACGAACGTCCTTACGTATCTCTAAGTATTTTCATTTGATCGATGTCAAAGTCGTCGTGTTGTTTCGTCGAATTTCTATTTTCTTATTCCGAGTTGGTGGACATCGAAGTCAAGGAAGATGTGCATTCTTGGCAAACTCTGTTTCTCTCTCTCTCTCTCTCTCTCTGTCTCTTTATTTCTCTGTCTCTTTATTTCTCTTTCTCTTTCTCGAATACGGTTAACGATATCCCACGAACATTGAAAAATATCGAGAAGTTTTTTCGAAGATATTTTTCAATTTGTTCCGTACAGTTTAAGGTACAATGCACTTGGCCAATCAAAACAAATTTATTTCCTTTCTTTTCTCTTTCTATTTCCTTTTTCTCTTTTCCTCTTTTCTCCATTCTCTTTATTTTCTTTTTTCTTTCTTTTCTTTTCCTTTTCTTTTTTTCTTTTTTAATCCAGGTACTTAAATGAAACTTTTTTCATGAATGAAAATTTGCATACTCGATGAGAGTTCCCGTACATTTCTCCCTCATCTTTTATTTACTCATAGTATCGAAGAAATACGAGTTCCATTTTTTGTCGTTTTTCTCTTGTATTTTTTACTCTCTTTTTCTCTCTCTCTCTCTCTCTCTCTCTCTCTTTCTTGGTTAACGATATGCTATGAACTTTGAAAAGTATCGAGTTATTTCGAAAGTATTTTTCAATTGGTCGATACGATTTTAACACTAATTCATTGGCCAGTCAAAACAATCTTTTATTTTCTTTTGTCTTTTCTTTTTCTCTTTTTTTTTTCTTTTTTTTTTTTTTGCTTCTTTCCCTTTCATCTAGATACTTAAATAAGACTTCTCTTTTCATGAATGAAAATTAGCATACTCGACGAGAGACCCCGTACATTTTTTTCTTATCTTTTATTTACCCGTAGTGACGACGAACACGAGTCTCATTTTGTTTTTGCTTTTTCTTTTTTCTTTTTTCATTCTCTCTCTCTCTCTCTCTCTCCCTCCTTCTCTTTCTCTCTTTTTCTTTCTCTAATTATCTCTCGTCCTCTCTATCTTTTTTTCTTTCTCTCTCAATGGCGAACCTCTTCAACAACCTGGGTCACACAACCGGATCAACGGGTCAGTTCCTACGTTTATATATAGGGTGTTTAAATCGAACAGCACGAGCGGATTTAACTATAACGTGACGACAAGGTCGTCTTCAGTTTGTCACAATATCATTTCTCACGTACTAACGTGTCGCCTTATCACTTCTCACAAAAAACCACCCTTCAATTTTTTCCCCCTTAGGATAGTTGTTTTCCCATAGGGTGATATCTTTCTTTTCTACCACTTTTTTCTTTTCCTTTTTTTTCTGCTTTTTTCTTCATCTTTCTTCGTTCATTTTTTTTTTGTCTTTCGGTTCCCCCTCCCTCCTCCCCTCTTTTTTGTTCTTAGACTTATGTAAACACTCGATCTATGATAGCAAGGAATCATCATGTTATTATTACAAATTTCAAAATCATAAAGTAAGTGCAATTGAGAAGGCGCGGGAATGGGGTGAGTGGGTGGGGGGGGGGAAAGAAGGAAGAAGAAAAGTCATGAATTTTTTTTGTATAATTCATCTATCATCTCTTTTAAGTTTAAAGTAAAATCATTTTACTTTAGGGCTTTAATTATCCGTTTACTTCGTTTTAACAAAAATTGTGCGATGAGAAAGGAAAAAAGAAATTATATAGATAAGATATTTTTAACTTTTTAAAAAAATGAAATTGATTTTTTGCGTTAGAGCGAGAAACATTTCTTTTTTTTTTGTAAATAAAAATTTGCGCGAATGAAATTATTCTCTTGCACAAGCATAAAGTATAGTGAATATAATGTGAAACGTATGATCTGATGTAATGAAGGAAAAAAAAAAAAAAAGAAAAGAAAATAAATAAATAAAATTAAATAAATAATTAACGATCAATCGACGAAATAAAACTTAACGAATAACAAATATACGAATTATGTTTTGCGAATTATGCGCGCGTTTGAAATTAATATTAAGAATTGTTGATTATTTGTTGATAAATTTTTTTATTTTTCTTTTTTTACGATTAATCTATCGATCGATTGAATTATTAAAATCGATAAAACAATCGAAATGAATTTCAGATCGTTCACATAATTCATATCTCTATTTCCGATTGGTTTTTACTGGGAAGGACTCTTGCTATCGGTCAAAAAGAAACAGACACAGGATTGGTTCGTTCGTCGGAGCAAGTTTTAGAATCTGCCGGAACAAATGGGTTATCGATTTTCGGATTTCTTTTGAAAACGATTACGCCGGAGGGACTTGCGCGTGTCTACTAGTCTATCCAAGTATATGTATGCCTATATATACATACATAGATATATACATATATATATATACATATATATAGATATATATACATATAGATACATATATACGTAAACTGATGTACCAGCGTAATGTAAGCTTCTTTTCGAACCATATTTTTGCTTCGAAAGATATAAAACGCGTCTACAAAGAGAATGCGATTTGTCGAGAGTTACGAGAAAATAAAATGCTCTTATATTGATCTTATTTAGAAAAATGGAAAACCTATTGATGCATCCCAACCGTTATTACGAAGAAATAAAAAAAAAAAGAAAAAAAAAAAGAAAGAAAAAAAAATAGAAATAAGGATTACGCGTAAATATTACAATGAATTGATTCGGAAATAAATATATAATAAGAATAATGATATAATGAAACGGTATTTATTTATAAATCGGCTTAAATGTATTTATCTACAACTTAACCCAAGTATATTTGTTACTTATTTTATTGAATCATTTATTAAAAACTTTAGTACGATATAAAAATATTTATTTATATATAAAACCAATAAATATGATATTTTATAATGAGCATATTTTTAATTTTATTATTTTTCAAGGCTACGAAATGAAGTAAAAGAATTCTTATTTATAATTTTCGAGATGTGAGACTCGATAAATAATTTTTTTATTTATATACTTAATGAGAAGAGCAAAGAAATTTTTATTACAATAAAACGATCTAATAAATATAATCACTTTTCAAATATGAATTTACAATGTAAAAAATTTTTCATACGTCGCGTTTGTGATATTAAATGAAATTAATTCAAAAAAAAAAAAAAAAAAAAAAAAGAAAAAAAATAACTTATTGCAAAAATTATTTAATCAAATCGATCCAACAAATAAATAATAAATAATATATAATACGTATATTGAAATAATTTGAATAGTCGATCAAAATATCAAATATTTTCATAGAAAATATTAAATATAATATAGGATATAGAAAGAAGAATGATTGAATATGCACGCGTTAATTGACATTAAGATGGCTTTCGTAACGTAATCTAAAGAGATAACTAATAATAATAATAAATAAATAAATAAATAAATAAATAAATAAAAGAAGGAGAAAAGCTGAATCTCTCTCTCGGGGCAAGTGACATCCTTGGGGCTAAGGGTCGTAGGCTCTGCCAAGTCTAAAGCGTCACTACGTCGTGTGAAGTCGGCAAAATCTATTTCTAGTGCGGCCGATAAACTCGAACCGAAAGACGCGATGCGATGCGACGAGACGGACCGGGTTCGTGAAAAGGAGGGCTGCCTAGGTGGTCTTCCTTCTACTATGTGTTCGTCTTTACGAATTCTACGTGCACAAGAATCTCTCTCTTTTTCTCTCTTCCTCTTTTTCTTTCTCCGTCTCTTTTTCTCTTCCTCTTTCTCTTTCTCTGTCTATTTTTCTCTCTTTCTCTTTCTCTGTCTCTTTTTCTCTTTTTATCTTTCTCTCTCTCTCTCTTTCTCTCTCTCACTCTCACTCTCTCTCTCTCTCTCTCTCTCTCTCTCTCTTTCTCTTTGTCTGTCTGTCTATCTGTCTGTCTGTCTTTTTTTTTCTCCTTTTGCTACATCATCCCCAAGAGAAATCATTGAGTAAGAGACGATCTTTTTCATTTGAGAATTTATCAGAATTTTATTGTTAGAAAATTAATCATTATTTTGTATTTGAAATTTTTGTTTTCTTTTTTTCTTTTCTTTTTCATTATAATTTATCATAACGAGTGTCATATGTAATTTAAAAATAATTTTTATTATATCACAAGAATAACATTTTTCATCATTAAGACATAAACTAAATTCCATTATAATTACTTTTGTTAGTATGATATTAGTATAATTATACTGGTACATACGTTGTGATAATTGAATTATTATTTATATCGATCATATCGTATTAAAGTGCTATGAAAAAAGGAAAAATGATATAACTCTTTAATTGTGTAATAATAATGATGAGTATTAAACTATAACGTTGAACTATAACACTTTTTAACATCATTAAACTGTAATAACAAATTATAATACTTAGTACGATATAAAAATTATATCTAAAGATTAACTAATATTACAATTTTTGCATTTTATAATCTTTTTGATTATCACAAACAATGAATAAGATTATGAAATTATATAGAATCGAATCGATGGATTGAAATTTATAATGTTTCCCAATATATATAACATATGTTATATATTGTTAATATATATATATATATATATATATATATATATATATATATATATAAATATATGTATACAGGATAAAATTGTGGAATAACATGTCTTATATATAAAGCTTTGTCATCGAGAAAATTGATTATAAATATTAATAAACGTATGGCTATGTTAATTCAATAACAATCGTCGTTAAATCACTCGTAAATATAGATATTACATTATTCTTATTTACAGATAGTTAATATTTCTTGTTCATTTTCTAAGGAAATAAAGTCTTACGTAAAGAAATGTTATTCAACGATTTCGATTTATTTTCTTAAGTATTAAATCAGGCCATCTTGTTATCGTAATACTGCTTCGTTACAATACAATTTATCCGTTGACTTTTATGGGAAACGAGAGAACAGAAAGAAAGAGAGAAAGAGCGAAAGAAAGAGACAAAGAGAGAGAGAGAGAGAGAGAGAGAGAGAGAGAGAGAGAGAGAGAGAGAGAGAGAGAGAGATAGAAGAATCTCTCGAATAAGCAAATTCGATATTCCCGTCTGGAATGTTTATCTAACTAGAAGAGAGAGACGAAATAGAACTGGAGGGGCTTTAGTTGGGTTGTGGGTTGTTGATGGTGTTTAGTATGGGTACAAAGGGGGGGTGGTCGGTGGTTGGGTGTGGGAGAAATGGGCTTTCGTGTAACGTCCGGAAAAGTATTTAGTGATTAATCTTTTCTCAGTTGACAGAAAACAATGTTTTCCTTCTAAACTGACTAACGTACAATGGTAGAAATAGTACATTATTCACGATTACGATAGAAACGAGATATCCGCGTGGGATGCCGTTTATGATCTACCAAACCATATCTAAATCGAATGTCGTGTACGCTAATTGCTTGACATTCGAACGTTCCTCGGTCGAGTTAATTAGTTAGATCCGTGCGTAAATGCAATGACACTAATGACGGAGCCGTCGTTTATTAGAATAAACGATTTCATCCGGTTATCTTCTAGATATAACAGTAGAAGAAATTAGATTTCTTGGCTTCTATTCATTGAAGTAGGACACTCTGGCTATAAATTTATACGACGTTTACTTCGTTATTATCTTGTCGCGATACATATACAAAGATTTTTCTTTAGAGATAATAAATTAAATTTGTATCTGTTTGTATTCTTTTCTTTTGATTTTGCTTTTTCTCTCTCTCTCTCTTTCTCTCTCTCTTTTTTTTTTTTTTTCTTTGAGATAGTTCGGTTTTTTTCGTTTTATTTCTCTTCTCTCTCTCTCTCTCTCTCTCTCTCTCTCTCTCTCTTTCTCTCTCTCTTTTTTTTTTTTTTTCTTTGAGATAGTTCGGTTTTTTTCGTTTTATTTCTCTTCTCTCTCTCTCTCTCTCTCTCTCTCTCTCTCTCTCTCTCTTCCTTTATTTTCTGTTTTATTTATTTATTCTTTTTTTTTTATTTTTCTATTCTTTATTTTCTTTCAAGTCGATTATTAGAATTTTTCTACACGATTTTATATTTATCCGTTCAAAATTGGAAATGGGTTCAATCAACTTTTACTTATAGTTTATTTATAGTTTGTATATTCAATCGCACCTGTCAGCATAGAGATAGAACATTTTAAATATAAACAACTAAATATATTTTAGTACGAACGAAATTGACAAATAAAGTTTATTCTTAATATTGTTTCTTCTTTTTTTTTTTTTTTTTCTCTTTCAGTAAAAACATCTAGTTTATTAATAAACCATTTATTCGAGTGTCCTATTACGTGTATATCATATTTTGTAAATAGTTAAGAGATTCACGATCTAATAAAAGATCAATATTTTTTTTTTAGAAACACATTTTATTTATTAATAAACAACTTATTTAAGTGTTCCATCATGTGTCTCTCTTTTTATTGAAACTTACGAGGTTCATAACATAATAAAAAATTACTTTTTGTTAAGTGCATCTGTCGTTCATTAATTAACGATCTGTATGAATATCTTACTATATATATATATATATATATATACATATTTTTTTGTAGACATTAATGAGGTTCATAACTTAATAAAAAATTACTTTTTTTCTTTTTTCTTTTCTTTTTTTTTTTTTTTTTTTTTTAGAAACAAATTTCATTCATTAATAAAGAACTTATTTCAAACGTTTTACCATATATATCTTTTCTCGTAGACATTAAAGGGAGAAGATTAATCAAATACTCATTCTATATTTCCATTATTATAATATTCCTTTTGTAATGTATTCTTTTCTTTAATATATTCCTTTTTGTAATTTGCGAAATTCAATCAAATAAAATAAACTCACTTTCATCCTCCCTTCCCTCTCTCTCTCTCTCTCTATATATATATATGTATGTATAGATCTCTCTCTTTCTCTTAGCGATAACCAATGTTCAATAAACTCGCGTTAAGTATTTACAATACTATGGATTAAGATTCTTAAGTAGCTTTAATTTCGTTCGATAACGTCCTTTAGAATGTCCAGGTAGGTACGTAAGTAACGTCACCATACGTGAGGAAGATCCTTAAGCACGCCAAGCAGTTTGACGTTCGCGAGTATGACATTTCTAGCGGATTCTGGACCGCTATTACGAGACTTGCGGTGCACTTGAAAGTCGTCGTACATATTAATATCTCGACATGAATGTCGAGCATGCGCTAGTTCTATGGGTTCTCCTTGAGTATTGCTGCTCTCTCTCTCTCTCTCTCTCTCTCTCTCTCTCTCTCTTTTTCTTTCTTCATTTCTTTCTTCTTTTCTCACTTCATCAATCATAACTCGTTTTAATTTCTTTGGAACGTCGAATGACACGACTTCCGATCATTCTATTCTTAATCGGGAAGAGTAGAGAAAGAGTGGGAGAGACAAAGCATAACGAGATATATTAGAGAGATAGAGATAGAGATAGAGATAGGGAGAGAGAGTGAGAGAGTGAGAGAGAGAGAGAGAGAGAGAGAGAGAGAGAGAGAATAATCTTGGCGATGTCAGTCGAAATCGGAGAAAACGTTTATTTCAGTAATTCGACGAACATCTTTGAACGTAATGCATTTTCTCGGAGAGACATTTTTCTTCTTGTTAATTTCACCCGGTGTTAATTTTAATTCATAGCTGTCATTTCTTTTTTTTTAAATTTTTTCTATTTCTTCTTTTTTTTTTTTTTTGAATAACTCATTGGGACGAATTTTCTTTTGCCTTTTTTCTTTTTCTTTTTTTTTTCTTTTCTTCTTTCCTCTATAGAGGAGATTATATTATGCCTTCGAAAAAAATCTATTATCTATCTAAATATAAATCAATGATTTGTAAAGTGTCATTCCATCGTATACTCGAAGAAATGAATTTTTTCTTAAAGGGTCAATTTTTCTCTTGTAGATTTCTAATTGATCAGTGTCATTACTTGAACTTGTCACGAAATGAATTTTCTCGAAGGACTCTACGGTAAATTTTTTATTCTCGAGTGTCATTATTAAACTCGTTGAAATGAACCTACTTCTTTTCTTTTTCTTTTTCTTTCTTTATTTTTTTTTTCTCTAGAGAAGACATTCCTCTCTCTCTCTCTCTCTCTCTCTCTCTCTCTCTCTCTTTTACTCTCTGCAATATTTCTTGTAATATAAATCTTTAATTCATAAGTGCCATTCCATTGAATTAGATCAAATGAATTTTCTTGAAATGACATTTTTCTTTTGTATATATATATATATATATTTAATTATTTATATTTAAATTTAGTGTCAATCTTGAATTCGACGATGTGAATTACGTTAACTGTTTGAGGGACACGATTTTAAAGAGAATAAAAATTCAAATTGTACAGAAATATTTTTGCAACGTGAATTTTTTCCTTTTTTAATTTTTTATTTTTTTTTTCTGTATATACCGAATGAAAGACTATAAATAAAATATTAATTATGTATGACTATGAGTAAATTCAATTTTTCAAGATGATTTAAAATATATCCAATCGTGTGCGAAAAGCTAAAGCAAAAGTATAAAACCGATATTTATGCCAAACGAAATTTTAAAGAACGCATTTTCATTTGTAAATTTTGCGAATATATTCATTCGTAAAATATCCCTAGTAATGTCGTCCTGTTTGTTTTTT
>NC_060956.1:3975399-3980399 GCF_910589235.1 Vespa crabro | reverse complement strand
TTTCTTTTTCTTGTTCCTCCCGCGAGTTCTCAAGTCTCAGTGTTATCTCGTGACTTTTTCTTTTCTTTTCCTTTTTTTTTTTTTCGTTTCCTTTCGTTTTTTCTTTCTCTCCTTGCTTTCTTTTTTCTTTTTCGAACAGTGATTACAAGTGAATGGAAACGTCGATAAAACGAGTGTACACGTCGTATCGTTGGAATTTGTGTTATTATGTGGTGGTACGTACGTATGTATGTATATTGGTTTACAATTTTCTTCATTTTTCTTTTTTTTTTTTTTTTTTTGCTTTTTGCCTTTTTTTCTCAGATCGTTTTCTTTTTAACGTTGTCGAAGAACGAAACAGAAATATAGATTTAATTAACAATATCCTTTGGTATAATATTTGCAATAATGATTTTAGATTAGTCTCTAGCAATTAGTTATAATCTTTTTCTTTTTCTTTTTCTTTTTTTTCTCAACCTTGTTAAAAAGAGATTTGGACAAATCGATTGTTTAAAATTCATATAATCATTGTTTATGTTTTAAAATTAGTCATGACAGTTTATTTTTTTTTTTTAGCATAAAAGAGAGAGAGAGAGAGAGAGAGAGAGAGAACGATAAGTATATGTAATAGATATTGTTTAAAAAAAATAGTATAATTGTTAATTTGCACATTTTTTCATAGTAAAATTACGATCTTGTAAAATCAAATCTTATCTCGTTAGAAAAGATAGACGATAAATGATAGTAATATATTTGATAAATGATAGTAATATACTTATGAGTTAATATATATATATACGCTAATATAAGTGTATACTATCTCTCTCTCTCTCTCTCTCTCTCTCTCGCTATCTGTCTCTATCTCTTGATCTATATCTCTTTCTCTCTTTATTATTTACAAATCGTATACGTGGATATTCATAAGACAAAGAAAAAAAAGAAAAATTATCGACAATGATCTTTTAGCACGAAGAATAAAAAGAATAATTAGCAATTACAATTCTTTAGTATATATATATATATAAAAAAAAAAAAAAAAAGTTAAAGAAAAAAAGAAAAAATAAAAGAGAAATGCAATTCAATAAATTTTAAATAATTTCCGTATGATCGTCGAGAACGTCAATGAGAGCGATCCGATCATATTGATAATTGAAATGATTCCTACTCTTTTTTTATTTGTTATATGAAAAATTTCAGGGACAATCGAGAGCAAGGTTTAAAGTTGTAAAAAAAAAAAAAAGACAAAAATAGAAATAAAATTGAAACGGATCGCTCAAAGTCATTTCTATTTTATTTTTCTTTCCTTTTTTTTTTGTTTTCGTAATTTTGCACGGAGTTCTCTCTCTCTCTCTCTCACTCTCTCTCTCTATCTATCTATCTATCTATCTATTTCTTTTCTTTCTGTCTCTCTCCTTCTTTCGAGTGGCCATTTCGCGCGAGCGACTCCTCCAGAAAAGCTTTCTCGCGCGTTACGCAACGAAAAAGCGAGCGGCGAGGTGAGCGAGGAGACGAGAACAGCGTCCGAAGCAGCCAAGAATAGTTGTGCTCGTCCTCCCGCTCGTTCTCGTACTCGTGCTCGTGCTTTACCTCCACTCCCTCCCCCTGAATCTCCCTCACCCACTCCCACCCTCACCCGCACCTCCACTTTATCTCTTTCTCTCTCCTCCCTCCCACTCCTCTTTCCCCTTATTTTTCCCCACCGGATAGCCTAGCCCGTCGCCCACCCATAACCCTTTTCGCGTATTCGATGACATCACGTATTGCTTGCCAACGTGACGTCATACAACGTTTTACTCCACCACCCCACCACCCCACCACCCTTCTCCTTCTACTTTCGCCTCAATCCGACCTATAACAACTATTTCAATATCATTGATTGATAGTATATATTATTTACCTGTTGTGATATTTGGGTTTTAATTAAAAGGTCAGTTAATTCCAATATAAGTAATTTGATTGAATAGATTAATTAATAGAACGTTCAATTTAACACAATTAAATCGATCAAGATCCTATACTTGTACTTGTTGGATATCGTTGATGTTTCGATATTTTTTTATATTGATTAATTTTAAGATATTGTGGATAAATTGTTGATAATTGTTGATTACGTTGAAATATATTTAAATAATATATATATATATATATATATATATATATATATATTAACTCTATTGTTAATTAATTGATAGTTTGATCTCTATCTTAAAATTATATAATAATGAAATAAAATGTGATTCTCGTAGTGGAGTCGATGAAATTATTTGATATTTATTGAAAAAAAATTTTAATGAATTATATATATTAATATATACGAATATAATCAATCGGTGAGATAACGGATTAAAATACAATAAAATGTTATCGCAAATTATATGCAAATTAATCTCAAAATTGATCAATATATTACAAATTTATAATTAATTATGAATTTTTCTTTTTTTTTCCTCAAAAATTCTCTCCCTCTTTTTCTTTCTCTTTTTATCTTTCGTCGATAAAATGACAAAGAGGTACAATGACCTCAGCGATTTTCTGCAAAAAAAACGATCCCCCTTCCCTCCCCTTCCCTCCTCTCTCTATCTCTCTCATACCTAACGTTTTCCTAGTGGATTCGACCGTGTTAAACGGGACCGAAAGAGAATAGGACGAGGTTTCTCAGCGTTAATTTCGAAAGCTTACGCCGCGAAAGCTCGCCAAGATAAGACGAGCTTCCGAAGACGAAGACGACGAAGATGACGACGTCGACGAAGACGACTACGACTACAACGACGACGACGACGACGACGACGAAGACGATCGGTGAAGAGTCAGGCGAGAGACTCGAACTTGCAGTCTCTGCCACGACCGCGTACCGAGCTTGCGAGAGAGAAGCTCAGCTCTTAATCGCGACTGTCATTCGTGTGTGCTTTTATTGTGACTCTGATTGGTTCTTTCACTCTCTCTCTCTCTCTCTCTCTCTCTCTCTCTCTCTCTCTTTCTTCATCTCCTTCTCCCTCTATTTCTGTCTCTCTCTCTCTCTCTCTCTCTCTCTCTCTCTCTCTCTCGAAAAAAAAGAAACAAACAAACAAAGTCAATCGATGATCATTCTCATTCGATTGATCGGTCGATCGGTGTTCGAGCTTGCAGCTATGTATAACTTTACGTAAATCGGTAAACGTTAAGATATAATAAAATAAGATTTGTTGTTTTTCATCGAAGAAAAGAAATTCTCATTTTGGTCGGAAATATAGATGGGGAAAATAATATAACACATATTTCGGGTAGGAGGGAGAAAAAAAATTTACGATCCTCGTGAAAAAATTCGTAGCATATGAATTACGTTTTGTTGACGATAAAAGAATATCGTATAATATATGAGAGCTCTTGTTAGAAAAGGAAAAGCTCCGGAGAAAAGTTTTCGCCGTTGTTGTTAACAACGCACATTGTCTCGTGCGTCGTTCTCTTCGTAGAAAACTTTGACGATCGGCCAAAACTTTAAAATCGATTTTTTTTTTTCTTTTTTTTTCTTTAACGACGCCAAACAAAGTATTCAACTACGTTTAATCCATATTTATGGTTGGATATTTTCTTGTTTGATCTTTTTTTTTCTCCTCTTTCTTTTGTTTTGGTTTATCTTCGTATATACATATATATATATATATATATACATATATATATACATATACGTATACACACATACATATATATTTATATAATTTTTTTTTTTTAGACTATAAACTCCAACAGAGTCGGCGCGTTTATTGCTCGTCTATCAAATCTGTCGTATGCGTTTCGTGTGAAAGAGAAATTAAAAGATATAATTGGGAAGGGGAGAAAGGGGATGATAAGGAGGGAGGGAATAAGAAGGAGCGGGATTGGAAGGAAGGCATAAAAAGAAGGGGAGAATAAAGATTGAAAGGATGAAGTAAAGTAAAAAGAAAGGAAAAGAAAAGAAAAGAAATAAAAAAGTGAAAAGAAGAAAAAGAAGAAAAAGAAAATTTAAGAAGTTGTTCGTCGGGAAATACGGGAAGGAAAAAAAGGCAAAGAGACGAAAAAAGACAAAAAAAAAAAAAAAAAAAAAAGAAAAATAATAAAAAAAGAAAAAAAAGAAGAAACTTTTAACCGCGTTCAAATATTACCTGTTGAATTATTTCTAGAGTATTTAACGAGAGAGTAAAACGCAACTGGATTTATAATGTCTCGTGAGATATGCGAGAGAGGAACGATGGCGGATCCACTTTTGAATCTTTTATATTACTTATCTCGAAAGCTGTAAGTTCGAACCCGCATAAACGAGGAGATTCATTAGATTCTCATATAACGTTCCCTATCTTTTTTTTTTTCCTCTTTTCTCTCTCTCTCTCTGTCCCCTCCTCTCTCTCTCTCTCTCTCTTTCTCTCTCTCTCTCTCGCAGCATCGATTTCCGATTTTTTTTCCATCGAGACTCCCGAGGTGTTAGAATTCAAGGGAACAAGAATCTCGAGATGAGTTGCGATGTGGAAAGCCCGGAAGAGGGACAACAATGGATACCCATGAAGTCGTACGTTCACTTCATTTATTTTTCCTTCTATCTCGCCTATCTCTTCTCTTTCTCTCTCTCTCTCTCCTTTCTCTTTCTCTTTTTCTTCCTTACTCTCTCTCTCTCTCTCTCTCTCTCTCTCTCTCTCCCTTTTTCTCTTTCTCTTCGTCCTGTCGTCGTGCCGTCGTGCTAATTAGTTATCCGAACGAGTACCTACCATATTTCTCTCTTTCTCTCTTCCTCACTCTCTTATCTCTGTCTCTTTTTCTTTCTCTCTTATCTCAGTCTTTCTCTCTCTCTTTTCATTACGTTTCTGTGATGACGCGCGATTAGCAAAGAGACGCATCGCTCGAGCACTCGACCCACTCCTCGAAATAAAACGGTTCGACGGGTTCAAAGTGCTACTTCTAGACTGTTGTTTCGACTACTTTCATTATGCCTACCCTATATATATACATACATATATATATATATATATATGTATGTATATATATATATGTGAAAGATTCTCTACTTCTTTCTT
>NC_060956.1:3970399-3972899 GCF_910589235.1 Vespa crabro | reverse complement strand
TGTATGTGTTCTGCGCGCATATATCCACGTGTTCCTGTATGTCTCTGTGTGTATGGTATATACACGTAAACGTGTATGTGCTTTGTATATATATACATATATTTGTATAATATAAAAACACATATACGCATACATACATACACACACATATATATATATACATATATATAAGTGTATGTGTATATATATTTCTGGTAATGGTTTTGGTTGCATTTTCCTCTTATCTTTTGGTCTCTCAAAACGTTTGACATCACTTCATAGAACACACTTTTGTTACAGTAAACGACGCCGTCGTTTCTGCCAATTGTTGTGTTCTAGCGGTCACATTCGCGAAAAGCTTTCGAAAGCTTTATGCTAGGCCAAGCCCGAGCACACGCAGTACGCAGCTTTGAAAAGGGAGCGAGCACATGAGATGGGTTCAGTAGAAAGAGAAAGAGAGAGAGAGAGAAAGAGAGAGATAAAGAGAAGGTGCGACAAGGACGAGAGGGAGAACTATTTCTGTGCATCGCTTGGCCTGCAGCGCACGTTGCCACGTCACAGGGGCATTGCACTCGGTGACGTCACGAGGGCACAGCGTCATCGACCAATTGGAGGAAGTCGTTAACCCATTAACCAGTCGGCTGCTCGTTCCACTGCGGTATCGTGACCTCCTCGCTATCCACCAATCGTCTCGCCGAACATCGCTGCGGTTTCACGTGATGCCAGGACTTTTCTCTCTTCCTTCTTTCCTTCTCTCTCTTTCTCCCTCTCTTTCTCTCTCTCTCTCTCTCTCTCTCTCTGTCTCTCTCTATCTCTCTCTCTTTTTCTATCTATCTCTTTCTATTTCTTCCTCTTTTCCCATCTCAACTTTTACCTATGATCGAAACTCACGAGATTTTTACTTTTGAAAAATTTAATCTTTCACATTTATCCACGAATAAATATTTAACATATGTCACATATGTACATATATACCTAATTCGAATCGCGTATGCGTTCATAAACGTGAAAGATTAAAGTTAGAGATTAATTTTCTTTTATACGAATGTTAGATGGCAATTTCACGTAAAGGGAGAAGATGGAAAAAAGGGCGCGTATTCCCTAAAGAATTGAGATAGCTCGAGGGTAGAAACCAGGATTAACATGTAAAAATGATAAAAGGTAAACTCGAGAGTATGAATGAACATTTTCTGACGACGTGTTAACAAATTTCGTGAAACATTATAAAAGATACTCTCATGTGTATCTTTTTATGTTCCATTGTTTTTTTTTCTTTTTCTTTTTTTTTCTTTTTTTTTTAAATTAATTACAATACATATAGATTTTTCTCTACTCATAGATTATCTCTCTCTCTCTCTCTATTTGTCTCTGTTATTCAACCAGTATTGTAAAATCATAGTAATCGTTAAATAAATTCGAAGATATTCAATAAACGTTAGATAGGTTAGTAACTGTTAGAAAAAATGAATCTTAAGATAAATAGATAGAGAGAAAGAAAGAGAGAGAGAGAGAGAGAGAGAGAGAGAAAAAGATAAAGGAGACGACGAACGCCATTGGCTCGTCAATCAGGTGAGTCGTATACAAGGTCATTGTGTAACCTAAAGTGGCTGGATCAGGAAGGGCTACGCGTAGAATTGGACTCGTACGTTAGTGTTAGCAGACTCATGGTATTTTCGGATACGCTTAGCGCATGATGGGGGTGTTTATTTATAGCCTCTGCTCCGTCCTAACGTGTGACGATTTTAGAAACTCATTTGGCTATCTTCGCCTCCTTGCGTATTATCAAATTCCGTGTCCTTCTTTTTTCGCACGTGCTTTACATATACAACCCTATCAATATTTTTGCCTGTGTTTTAAACAAATGTATACATATAATATATATATATATATATATATGAAACTTTAAAAAATTAAAATTATAATAATTTAATTTAGGAGAAAGAGAGAGACAGAGAGGGAGAGAGAGAGAGAGAGAGAGAGAGAGAGAGAGAGAGAGAGAGAGAGAGGGAGAGAGAGAGTAAAAATTTATTTTATAATAATAATAATAATTATTATTATTATTTATTTATTGATATTAAAGCAATCTAAAATATGTTAGAAATCAAACAAATTTCTTTATTTTCCAAATATACGTACAATAATGTCATAGGGAAAGAAAAATGAAAAAAAAAAAAAAAAAAAAGAAATAATAGGGAAACGTAATACAAAAATAGATCGGTATATTAATTATATTTAATCCTCCTTAATATGATCGTTATTTCAAGTTATAAAATTTTCATATCGCTTTATCTGAAGCGAAACTTTATTACATATTACACATCATTTTTATATATATATATATATATATAACTTAGGGTGTGTCTTTTTTTTTTTTTCGTTATCTCCATTCTAAAATACATGTATACGAATTGCACGTTACATCAGGCGAAATTAGAGGTAGTTTTTCGTTTACTTTGTTAGAGCCAACACGCGTCCATCCATTCATACGTTTATCACTCATAAAACATTCATTCTAACACTT
>NC_060956.1:3932899-3967899 GCF_910589235.1 Vespa crabro | reverse complement strand
TTGTCATTCATATTTCTCTCTCTCTCTCTCTCTCTCTCTCTCTCTCACTCACTTTCTCACTCTCTCTTTCTCTTTACTTCACAATCGTTCCTTTATGTTCCTTCACGTTATTTATAAGAAATTTAAGTACGAAATAAATATTAAATTCTAATTAAATTCAGACATTTTTCATTATAAATTGTTGTTATAATAAATATATATATATGTATCATTAATTAATATTATTAATAATATATATATATATATATATATATATAATTTTCAATTTATAATGTAAACGAGTACAATTTTATTCGACGTTATTTTCGTCACACCGTCTAATTCGATCTCGTTGTACTTCTGGTTAACTCGTGCGTGGCAAGCCCGAGCTAATTACGTTGCGATAATTACGTTGGAATGTTCATGCGTGTGTGGGAGTGTGCGCGACTAAACGCGCGTGCGTGCACGTAAGTTTGCTTCTATAACATTACATGATATAGAGAGCTGTTTACGAGATTGTTTAACTTTTCTCTTGAAAATTATTACATTTTTCATCCGTTCGATCGAAAAGTGATTAAACGAATTCGATCTTTCTTTTCTTTTATTAAAGATATTTTATATCTTTAATAATATCGAGTCTCAGAGTGCAATCCTTTTTTTTCTTCTTCTAATCCCTCTTTTCTTTCTATCTCTCTCTTTATCTCTCTTTCTCATTTTATTGCTTTTATTTTTTTTTTTTTTTTTTTGATTACAATATTCTCTTTTCTTTTGATCTTTAATTATATTCAATTTTTCTCTCTAATTCTTCTTTTCTCTCTCTCTCTCTCTCTCTCTCTCTCTCTCTCTCTCTTACTCTTCTTTAGCAGGATATCTTGCTATCTATCACTCAGACAAACGTATATATTATAGTATACGATATATGAAAAGTCTATATCCCCAAAAAAGAATTCGTCGATAAAAAAGAAAAACCATAGCCGTTGTTTCCGTTCTTTTATCTGTACTACCGTCGAAGTGGAAAGCTCTGTTATTGGTAATACGGTTTAATGTTCGAGGATTATCGCTTTCCGACGCCGACTTGGAAATGGGCCATGATCGTGGATATAATACATAGCGACCGTGAATCCTTTATCCAGGGACTATCTTCTCGAGGATCGATGATCTCAAATTTAAGAAGGGGGAAAAAAATCGAAAAGAAAAAAAAAAAAATAAAAGGAGAAAAATGAAAGGCACAAGATACAACACCGACGTAAAAACTCCAGAGGAGAATGTAAAAGGAATGGAACACGGGGGAGGGGAGGGGGGAGAAAAAGAAAAAAAAAAGAAAAAAAAATTAGAACGGAGAAACGCGTTTATCGGATCGAACGAAGGAGAAGAAACAAAAAAACAAAAAAAAAAAAAAAAAAAAAAAAGAAAAAAGAAAAGAAAAAGGAGAGAAAAAAATATTCCGTCGACCTTTATTTAATAAACGTATAAATAAATAAATAGATATAATTTTTCCGTAGTAAACATATCGACGATATTAATTTTCATTTTTCAAAATTTATTTTTTAAGCTTATTAAGATTCTAAAAGGTAATTGAAAAGTAAATTGAGAACTTGAACGTAGAACTTTATAATAACACTTCCTCTCATTGGTCCAAGAAAATAAAATATTTGTCGAATAAGATATTTGGTGTAACATGAGTAAAACAAAAAAAGGAAAAGAAAAGAAAAGAAATGAAAAAAAAAAAAAAAAAAGGAAAAGAAAAGCTCTAAAAGAAAGAATCAAAGGTCGTCCTTCCTACGCGTTCGAAATTTGGTATGGAAGTCTGTTGTCATTGCGTGACCCGTTCTATGCGTGACTTCGTGGACACAAAGATAGAGAGAAAGAGAAAAAGAGAGAGAAAGAGAGTGACAAAGAGAAAGAGAGGGAGAGAGAGGGAGAGAAAGGCGCAAATAGATAGGCATAGAGTGAGAAAGCATGTACGGATCGATAGGTTAGCCAGCTGTGACGTTACGACGAAAGATACCAGAGCATAACTCTCGTGTGTGTTTTTTCTAACAACTATACCTTAAATTCTAATTGGAAACAACAGTTAAATTTATTTCTTATTTTTTTGTTTTCTCTTTTCTCTTCTTTTTTCTTTCTTTCTTTCTTTCTTTCTTTCTTTTTTTTTTCTTTTCTTTCTTTCGTCATATCAAGTAAGATAGTTAAAATGGAATATTAAATTCTTCAAAAGTCTTTTTTTGTTTTATTTAGCATGCAATTATTTTTACAAGGACGAGTCGTATTTTTATCGGAGATAAATTTCGAAGGTCTTTTCTTCTTTTTTTTCTTTTTTCTGTATTTCTGTGATTTTTTTTCTTCTTCTTCTACACCACCACCCCCCCCGCGCCCTCTTTTTCTTTCCTATTCGAGATATTGCACGGCGAAAGAAGATTTTAATATCAGATAATAATAGAAATAAGATTGTTAATTAAATATTGATAGACAGGGTATTATTCACTTTTATTTCTCTCTCTCTCTCTCTCTCTCTCTCTCTCTCTCTCTCTCCTTTATTTTTATTATTTCCTTCGAACAATCTTAATCTATATGTGTCGATGAAGGGTATAACATCTTTAATAAATTATTAATAAACAGTATATAACAACGCATTATTTTTTATTATTTTATTTATTTATTTATTTATTTATTTATTTATTTATTTCCTCCCCCCCCCAACCCCCACCCCTGCCCTTCCCCGTCAATAATGACAATCCAACGAAAGCCACGATTATATGTGTTAGATACGATTTTTATTATTTACATAATAACGTTAAACGATGAAATTTCTTAAGAACGATGTATTATGTAAAATAACAATATTATTAATTTTCCCGGTTTTGTAAATGTAATAAAAGAAAACTTATTGACAAAGCTTAATAACACAAATGATTGGTGTTTGCATGTACGTGAATGTAACCATACGGGTATTAAGAGTACCAATCTACAATATGCAGTAAAATTCGCGTATGATCTTTTGATCCGTATGGATCGTATCGCGAATGTTGATCCTACTCGACTATGACGTTCTCCATCGACCATCCAGGTGGCCGATGGCACTCTTGGCACGCTCGCCCATGCGATTACGTCGTAACACACAGAGCAGTGTGTTTTCCATCTTCGAAGATTGCGCAACCTCCTCTTCCTCTACCTCTACCTCTACCTCTCCATCTCTATCTCTACCTCTACCTCTACCCTCTACCCTCTACCCTCTCCATCTCTATCTCCACCTCCACCTTATCCACCACTTCTTTCCTCTCTATCCCTTTCAACTTTAGCACAACCAACACTTTGGATCGAGAATCCGAAGGTTGCTCTACGAGCCACATTTTCGTACGAGACATACTTTCCTTTTGTCGATCTCTTCTGGAACACGTCCAAGGTACCTTGACTCGTAAACCGCGTACCCAATTAGCTTGTTCGATGAAGATAAAAAAAAAAAGGAAAGAAAAGAAGAGAAAGAGAGAGAGAGAGAGAGAGAGAGAGAGAGAAGTAGATCCCCGTTCATTCGTGACGTTTTCATCGTTTTCCGTCTTTCTTCGTCAACTTCTCTCTTAGACGCGACACACGATCGTGCTCGACGAGCCATGAGTTCGACCTTGAAAGCAAGACCACAAGTACCCGGTAGCAGTTTGAAATGCTTACGTGTCAACGACCGCTAGAAAATATATTTCTCTTTGTTGTATTTAATAAGATTAATATGGATAAATGAATGGATATATATATATATATATATATATAATTAGTTAGATCGATGAATAGATAGATAGTTGGATAGAGAGAGAGAGAGAGAGAGAGAGAGAGAGAGAGAGAGAGAGAGAGAGAGAGCAATGATTGAGACGGATTGAATTGTATTATTTAAAATGGATCAAATTTTTCTTCGATCAAATTTATCCATTAATTGTGCACAATTCGATATAATTTCTAGCAGGCACTTTTAAATAGCTGTCATTTCTACAGTATGAATAATTTTGACTTTAAAAAAAAAGAACAAAAAAAAAAAAAGGAAAATACTCTATAGTCTTTGAAGTCTCGGAAATAATAATCAATAAGTTCGAAAACGCATTTATGATTCTGTCATTATACAAAAAAAAAAGAAAAAAAAAAAAAGAAAATGATGAATCATGGATTGCGTAAATTGTTATTAATTGAGCACGTAATTGGTACGATTTTTATTATTATACTCCTGCGTATGCATAACTTCTTTTTTCTTTTTTCTTTTGTTCTAATAAAAATTTTTTTACAACGAAAAAGATCGGATCGAATTGAGTTTAGTTAGATAACGAAATTAAGAGAGAATTTTTCATCATAAAGCAATATCGTTTTGTTCGAATAAATTCTTATTTTACGTACGTAAAGAAAATATATTTATTTATTTATTTATTTATTTTTTTCCTTTAACGCAATCAATAATAATAGAATTATTCATATAGAAGACTTTCGCGTTTAATATAACAAAGTTAGGCGCAAAATAAGTGCATAGTAAGCGCATAATAATGATGCAAGGTGGTAAGCTAAGAAAACCATGACTGAGCTTATTAATACCATTTATTTACTTATTTACTATTTACTTACTATTAATATTTATTTACTACATTTTATTAGCGATATCTAAGCAGAATTTATTAACGGTATTTAATTTGAAATATCTCTTAAAACTAATAAAAATAATTTTTCAAATGTACGATTAATTCTTTCTTATTACTTCTTCTTTTTTTTCTCTTTTTTTTTTTTTTTCTTTTTTTTTTTTTTCAAGAAAAATGTCGACCAACGCTATCGAAAGATGTATGATTTTCTTAAGAAGAAAAAAGAGATAAGAAAAAAAAAATAATAATACAATAAAAAGAAAACAGTCAACCTACGTATGTCCTTTATGTGTTAAAAAAAAAAAAAGAAAAAGAATTATTAAAAATTATTATAGGTATATATATATATATATATATATTTAAATTGCATTTTGAATATCAAAGTTAATCTTTATCATAATTAAATAACATCTTGTATTTAAGTCTTGAACACTGTATATATAATAATCAATTATTGGCCAATAGTAGTGAGGTCATCCAAAACATTTTGAAAGTTATTTTGCAATAAAGGATTAATCGTCGTTATCTTAGTTTTTCATTAAATAAAATATTCGTTTATACTTTAAGACATCGCCGAAATTTTCGTCATTCTGTTAACCGCTATTGAAAAATACAAAGATCTTTGGCCTAACGCCAAATTTTATCTATCGAGTTTTAACGTTTTACCAGGGAATCATTTTCCCTTCAACAACTATAATAAATATATAAATACATAGATACATTTCAAACAATTTATACGTATGTAAATGGATGAATCAATAATTCTTAAATCAATTTTACAAATCGATTAATCTTTTCCATAACTTTTCAGGCTAAAACTTTTTCTTGTTTTTATTTCTTTTCATTTATTCCTTTTTTTTATCAGATTGTAATATTGCCAACATAACTATGAGTTCAAAGAGTCGCGAGAAAGAGTAATTGGTTTTTAAAGTCATTTAAAAACTTTTAACTTATCTAGGAACTTTTTGTCGACCCTATATATATTATAGGAGGCTTATATTATAGGTGGATTTTGATATTTATATATATATATATATATATATATATATAATATAGGTATTATAATGTAGGTATATATTCGTTCATTTTCGAATCGGACGTTTACTGGCTTTCGTGTCTATGAGAAGAATGGCTCGTTGAACGTAATCGCAGGTTATTTATCGGGTGTCGCATGTTCACGATATACCTCTGTCTCTCTTCAATAAACGACAATAAGAATCAAGGAACGACGTAACACCACCAACTTCCCACGGATATAAATTTGTCGACGCGTCGTGCTCGCCGGATTGGTATCGGCCTTGACACGCATTCGATACGGGTCGTCGCCTACGTTGATCGTAGAAAAAACGAAAAGGAAGGAGAGAAAGAAAATAAATAAAGAAGAAAAGAAGATAAAAGAGAAAAGAGAGAAAAAGAAAATGAACAATCGATTAACGTACGTTGAATACTCACGATCGTTTTTCGGTGTGAAACGTAATTTCGTTAAAATAAAAAATAAAAGAAAAAAAAGAAGAAGAAGAAAAAAAAAAAGAAGAAAAAAAAAGTAAAAGAAAGAAAAAAAAAGAAATTATGTTCTGAAAAATTTCCTCTTCGTAAAGATTTCAAAGGATTGATATTTTAATTACCCATATTATGCTTGAAGAAAATCTAAACCGTGAGTTAAGAGAGAATGAAATTATTTTTTTTTATCTTTTATGCATCAGGTATAATAAAAGCTATTACATTATGATTTGTGTGAAATTAACTTTGGCGGTTAACGCGAGAATTTAATAAGGATAGAATGTAGTAATGAAAAAAGTAAAGGAAAAAAAAAAAAGAAAAAGAAAAAAAAAGAAAGAAAAGAAAATGATAAAGGAATGAGGTTTAAAAAAATGATTCATGTAATCGAATTAATTATATTATATAGATATAAATATAATTGATACGTATTACGATCAATGATCATCGGATTTATATCGGCGAACAATTTTTTTCTATCAATTTTTTTTTAATATATATTTAAAATTTCTTTCGTGATAATTAAAAAAGAACAAAAAAAAAAAAAAGAAAAAAAGAAAAAAAAATGTCAGATTATATCAATGTCCCTAATAAAAGACAAAAGTCGATTAAAAAAAATTGTAAAAGTAAAACATCTTTTTTAACATTTATCCATTTACATTATAGTATTATGCGATTATGATTGTTACGAATAAAAGATTACAAATGTCATTATGATTATTGCGAAATTAATTTCGCTTGTTAACGAACTCGTTAATATTATCTTCCTTATTTTTTTCTCCTCACTTCTTTCTTCTTCCTTTTCTTTTTTATCGATTGAAAATTTTTCTACGTATTTTTATTAGGAACCAAATTCCTATGCAGCGAGGTGATAGCATTGATAAGGAGCGAGGTGGACGATATTTGCCTGCAAATCATAAACTTCGAGGATCTGAGCTCGCAGCCTCCACCACAAGCTGCGATTCCACCACCGAGTCAGGCCAACAACAGGCTTGTTACGCGCTGTAAGTACCAAATTTCTTTTTCTTTTTTTCTTTTTTTTTTAATTTGTTTTTTCTATCTATCTATCTATCTATCTATCTATCTGTAATGTATGTTAATTGAATAAACGTTGAATAGAAAATATGTCGCTATATATTGTATCGGTATTTTTACAAATTTGATAAATATTTTAAAACGAATGGTCAATTTTTATTAATGAGATATTGATATGTAATATAAATGATCGAAACCTGACATTAAATTGTTTATACCGATCGAACATTCATATATATATATATATATATATATACATGTATATATTGACCATTTGTTTTATGAAATAATTATCATGAATTAATAAAAATACTTGTGAAATAAATAATAGCGTAGAAAATAGATGTATCTTCCTTTTTTTCTAACTAAGAGATATAATAATACATAATTCTCTTTGATCTTGTAAAACAAATTGAATATAAATTAATGTTCGATAATTTAGGATAGATATGATATAAAGTATTGTAACGTCGAATAACGATAATAATATTTTTAATATA
The DNA here is from genome assembly GCF_910589235.1 of Vespa crabro. Lineage (NCBI taxonomy): Eukaryota > Metazoa > Arthropoda > Insecta > Hymenoptera > Vespidae > Vespa > Vespa crabro. Next base: position 3,960,281 of record NC_060956.1, on the reverse strand, counting down.
ATTGAACGAAATGATTTTTTTTTTATTTTTTTTTTTTATTTCATTTTTATTATCGATCTTTTATTTTTAAAGAAATATTTCCTCCAATTCATTAGATTTAAATCAATGTATTATCGAACTCATTTAAAAAAAAAATTGTAAATATTGTAATATCGTGACATTTTCTTAACAAATGTCGAGATGACGATTGGGATGGGAATTGGGATTAAGGGGTAAGGGAATAGGTTGCTTGATAGATACGAAACATTCGACTTTTATCAAAGGTGCAAAATACTATCAAGTGGCATAGTCGTCGACTGTCGTCGTAGTTGTAATGATTGTTATTATGATCGAGAAATCGAGGTCAGGATTTAGCCGCATAATGAGTCTAACTGGTATCCTGCGGAGTTTACGAGGGGGTATTCTATGCGAACGTTTATGCTCGCACGCTCTTTTCTACATGTAGTATTTAGATAGGTAGATAGACACATAGACATATAGATATTCACATATACACATACATTTTATTATGTCTATTAGTTTGTACACATTTACACGCACACAAATCGCGTCTGTATCTATATATGTATATGTAATAATTTTGTATATATATATATATATATATATATATATATATATATATATATGTATATGCATATTATTTGTATATGTATTGAAGATACGCATTAGACACATAGGTATCTATAGGTACCTACACATATATAGATATATAATAATTTTCTACAAATATATCTATACATATAATAATTTATACATACACACACACACACACGCATATATATATATATATTTACCTAACAATATAAATTATTAAGTTATTTTTATAATATACATATGCATATATATATATATATATACATATATATATTATTTATAAATACATTGTAGATATACATATACACACTAACCGTGTTTTTAAATATAAATATATATATAAATTATATAATATACATATTATATATATATATATATATATATATATATATATATATATATATATATATATATATTATAGACGCGTTTCTAATCCAAGCTAGAAAGGGACACGTCGTCAGCTTTTATATCTGGAGTCGTTCGCTAAAACTATTTTTAGATAGCCGCGGTACGGAGTAGTCGGTTGAATGTGTGTGGCACGCCTAACGGTTAACCCTGACCCGATAATAAATGTTATGCCCTCGGATAGGAAGCTATAGGCATAGCTAACGTCGCGTCGCTTCGACAAACTCTCTGTCTCTCTCTCTCTCGCTCTTTTCACCCTCTCTTCTTCTTTCTTCTTCGATCTTACGTCGTTTTCTTACCTCCCTATCACAACCCCTACCCTCCTCGTCACCCATAACACGATGTTGAGACAACGCGATTAATCGATCTATCCTGAATGTCATTCGGCTTTCTTTTTTCTTTCATTCTTTTTTCTTTTTTTTTTTTTCATTTTTTTTTTTCTTTTTCGACCGACATATTCCCTTCGTTAGTTGCGTCAAGTTTAGAACCGGACTGAAAATTGGCCTGAGGATTATTTTATTTTCTATTTATTTTTTATTACAATTATAGAGATACGCAAAAGATCTTGTTCTCTTATAGAGGCAATTATTTCATTTCTTCTTTTTTTTTTTTTATCCTTGTTTTATAATTACTTAACAAATCCAATATTTAATATATCAAATAAGTTTTAATCAGTAATTTAAATAAATGATCATTATATATAACAAAATATACAACACACACACATATATATATATATATATATATATATATATATATATATATATATATATATATATGAATGATCAAGTATTCGATAAATCGAGGCAAAAATTTGTAGATTGATTTTAAATATTTTTAAATGTAATAAATTATCAATATTTTATATATAGATTATCAGTATTTATTAACAAAATTCAAACGCAACACTGATACTTCGTTATTTGTAATATCTATTTATATTACGTATTGATATTTTCTTATAAATACCGATCATAATATTCGTACATTGGCGAGTATTTATTTTGTAAAATATTTGCCATTAATTAAATACGAATGTCATTTGAATAAATAGAATTCTTATTCTTTTCAAAATGATTTTGTCTTCTATCATATATGTACAGGACGGATGTTTATTTTATTTTTTATTCTTTTGTTTTCTCTCTTTTTTTTTTTTTTTTTTTTTTATTCTAAATAAAAACACATTTTTCTATTCGTTAACAATTAATATTTGATTCGTTGAAAATTTTTAATGAAATTCATTGTGTATCATTGAAAAGAGGGTAAGAAAAAAAAGGAGACGATAAAAAAAGAAATAAAGAGAGAGAGAGAGAGAGATAGAGAGAGAGAGAGAGAGAGAGAGAGAGAGAGAGAGAGAGAGAGAGAGAAAGTATTCTTCAAGTAGAGAATTCATAACGCAAGAACTCATATTTTTCATATACATAATATATAACATAAATGCATCTTCTGACAGTTAATTTTTTTTCCTTCTTAAATCGGAAAGCTTGAATAATCTGTAGAATGGGGGAAAAGAAAAAAAAAAAAAAAGAACAAAATATCTATCTAATAATTTTGAAAGTCAAGAATCAGAAGTATACTTAACTTTATCGTATACGGTACGTCGTAAAATTATAGCTTAAAACGTGGTTGAAATGATATACATATATATGTATATACGACAGTCATGATTTTCATTTAAATTATGCAAATATCATAGACGACAGAATCGAAAGTTTTTGAGATATGATAATACCATAAGTATGACTACATACATATATCTTATGTTGCAGTATTCTAATTATATAATTGGTTCTATCGTGCCAGTGCTATTTCGTCTATCTAACGTAGTAAGCGTTTGTCCTTCCACTCGAAACTGCGAGCATTGCATCGTGATCGATCCTTCGTCGAGGCGTCGCATCGAGGCGTCCGATAGAACTCGATCGATATCATCGTATTTCGCTAGTTTTCCTCATTGCAGCTGCTTCTATATATAATACAATTATATACACGCGTATATATATATATATATATATATATATATATGTATATAATGTATGTATATATTTATATATACGTACAGGGTAGACCAAAGGCCAATAGAAGAGTACAAAAATTTTTAGACAATTCTAAAACATTAATTACATTTTCAAAAATATATTTCAGTTGTTTTTTTTTATCTTCTTTTTTCTTTTTTTTTCTTTTTTTTTTTTTTTTCGTTGTTTTACAAGCCTAATTATAAAGAGCCTATATAAAAGTAATTGATTTGAAAAATCTCTTAGGAACCTTTGGCCCATCCTGTATATACATTTATAATATATATATATATATATATCTATGTATTTAATAGTACTTTATTTTGAAAGATTTGTGTGATCGGTCATCTTCAAGAATGGAAAAGAATAAGAAGAGTATGAAAAAAGGAAAAAAAAAAAAGTAAATAAATAAATAAAAGTAGAAAAATATTTCAGGCATATATTAAATCAATAAAGTTGATTTAAGGTAGCTGTTAAAAAAGGTTCGTTAAAAAAAAAAAAAAAAAAAAAGAAAAAAGATGAAAGAATGGTAAATATATAACGATAAAAAGAAAAAAAAAAAAAATATAATAAAGAAGGAAAAAGGAAATAAAGGAAAACAAGGTCACAAATATTTTCTTCCATTTTCTTTCATATTTGATTCATTGATTGCAATTATTGGAGGCGAGGCTAGACACCATCTTATCGGACATGATAAAAACCATGTTCTCACCGCACGAAGGATATCCCGTTGGGAACTATTTAGAAATGAGCCAATCAATCCAAAGTCTCTGTCGTTAAACAACGTGCGATATCTTTGATAACTATCGGATAATAGAAGAATATAGCCAGAGTTTCTCATATATATATTTATACATACATATATATATATATATACATATATATATATATATATATATATATATGGCGTTTAATAAACGATCAATATAATATCTATATCTTATTACTTATAGATATATAGATACGAGAAAGACAGAGATAGAGATAGATAGATAGAGAGAGAGAGAGAAAGAGAGAGAGAGAGAGAAAATGAGACAACCTATTATTATCGAATTTCTTTCGTAACTTTTATTATTGCCACTGCTGTTATATAATGAAACTAGAGAGAATTGTTGGGATTGGTCTTTTTTTTTTTTCTTTCTTCCTCTTCTTTCCTTTCTTTTCTTCCTTTCCTCTTTCTCACTTTCTTTTTATTTCATTTTTTTTCCTTACTTCTTTTTTTGTTTTTTTTTTTTTCCCCATATTTTCCTTATTATTTTTTCTTTTCCCCCTTTCTACGTTTTTCGTTTGCTTTTCAAATCGTTCGATTATATTTTTCATCGAGAGATATAAAAAAAAAAAAAAAGGAAAAAAAAAAGAAAAAAAAGAAAGAAAAAAAAAAAAGAAAACAAAGTAAGAAAATCAAAGTACGAGATAGAAGGAGTACTACGATTGTTTCTTTTTTTTTTTTTGTTCTCGTTTTTTTCTTTTTTCTTTTTCTTTCAATGTATTTATTTTCTTTCATTATGAACAAAGAAAATTGGCAAGAACATATGGGTAGAGTCATAATGGTGGCTGGTGATGACGATGGTGTTGTTGATGATGATGATGATGATGATGATGATGATGATGATGATGATGATGATGATGATGATGAATGACGATGAGATGTAAAGCAGATATTAGATATTTATTATGTCTCTTTAACACATTGGACCAGAGAATTAAATTTCAATCTTGTATATAATTTCGTTTGGTTTATTATATTTTTACGTAGGTTCAATGACTTTTATGTTTGGCGCGATATCAAATGTGAATTTTGATTTTCCTCTTTGCCAACATTTGTTCGTTCATTCGTTTGTAAGCGGGCTCTGACATATTCAGAATTTCGGGCCACCGACGATCGTTACAATTTCTCGCCCACGTATCCACCTAGGTATTCGGATAAGAGAGAAGGATAATAGCGGCCAACGTTGAATAGTTTTTCTACGGTTCGTTTAATCGACAAATCGACGAGACTATTCACAACGCGACTAGAGAAGTTTTAAGAAGAAAGTAATATATATGTATGTACTTATGTACTTATGTACTTATGTACGTATGTACGTATGTACGTATATACGTATGTATGTATGTATGTATGTATGTATATATGTATGTATGTATGTAGAAAGAGGATACCCTGAAATAACACGCTAACTCCTTGGTCTATTGTTACGTACAGGCTGGTCCACGTAAATATTAACTTTAACGACGAAGTTACAAACGTGCGTGTTACGTTATTTCAAAGCGAGCGGGGGATGGGCTGGGGGACGGGTGGGAACGGGGAAGAAAAAAAGAAAAAAAGAAAAGAAAAAGTAAACACACACCTCCATCTATATAACGTTATCATTTAAAATGTTATTTATTATTTCTAACTTTTTTTTTTTTTTTTTTTTTTTTTTTTTCAAATAGACTAAAGCTATCGTCTATCCTCTTTTTTCTTTGTATTTTCTCTTTTTTTTTCTTTTTTTCTTTTTTCTTTTATAATTTTCATTCGCTCGTCCGTTTGTTTTCGTTTCAATGTAATAATCAAAACTTTACTTCATTAATACTATATATAAAACTTGATTGATATATTCGACGATCAATTTTTACGCTTTTGTTTTTTCTTTTTTTCTTTCTTATTTTTCTTTCATTTTACAAAAAGCCAAATAATGAAATCGTATTTAGTTCTGTCTCTTTCTCTCTCTCTCTCTCTCTTTCGTCTTTCTCATTTCTCAATATTTACGTTATATTAAAAAAAAAAAAAAAAAAAAAAAAAAAAAAACAAAAAAAAAAAGACAGATTTAAATAACGAAAATGGCGTCGCTTTCGAATCTAAAAAAATATTACGTGAATTAAAAGATGGGGGGGGGCGGTATGGGGGAGGGGAAAGAAAAAAGAAAAAGAAAACCAAAAGGGAAAGGTAAAAAAAAAATATTTCATACGATCGATCAATCGATCCTTCGAATAATAATAAACGTTATGTTTGATCGTTATCGTTAAAGTCAATATTTCGGGAATTAATTAATTAAAATGATATGTTTTATTAACGTGGAACAACCTGTATATGAGGCTCGTATTACTAACAGTGACTAATGTGATTCAATGACGTTGACTCGAGCAGTCGACAGGGCAAGGGCGTCCTTTCGCGCTGGCCTCTCGAGGACCGGTGTCGTTGGTCCACCGAGGGTCAGAAATCGGCCAAGAACGACGAGCAACTTACCTCATCGAGTCGCGGATGGGACCATCCTCGACGAGGACGCCTCTGAGAACTGGTAAGTCCTCTCAGAAAACGACATATTTTATAAGCCGAAGCTTTTTTCTTTCTTTCTTTCTTTCTTTCTTTCTTTCTTTCTTCTTCTTCTTCTTTCTTTTTTACTTTTCTTCCTATCTACGCAGGGTGACACGTTTTTCTTTCTTTCTTTCTTTCTTTTTTTGTTGTCTCTTTCTATTTTCTCTCTCTCTCTCTCTCTCTCTCTCTCTCTCTCTCTCTTTCTTTTTCTTCCCTTTCTTTTCAACCAAATATCTCCGATCCAAATTGATTTTACGAACAAACGTCGTCGTATAGTATATAAAAAAGAAACGTTAACGCGCTAAAAAATTTTTCGAAGGGTTAAATTGGAAGGGTGAGAGCTGGTGGATGGGAGAGGTAGATTTTTTTTTCTTCTTTTTTGTTTTTTTTTTTTTTTTTTTTTTTTTCATTAGACAATCGCTGTTACCGAAAATGCGATACTCGTGAATGATTTTTTTTCTTTCTCTTTTTCTGTTCCTTTTTTTTTCTTTTTTTTTTTTCCCCGATGAAAGTCGATTGACATTTCAAAGGTCAAACAAATGTGTAGAAAAATATATCGGTACGAGTCGAACGAACGCCTAAGCCATAAATTTTCATTGACACTTCAGCGAGCTTTTTACGATTCCATCGTAGTCTAACGAACTGTGACTTAATCGCAATTTTTCCTCTTTTTAAAAACTTGATAACCAATTTATAATCAATCAATTTCTTTTTCTTCCATTCTTTTCATTCTTTTTTAATTATTTTTATTATATACAGTTTTCGAAGTTTTAATCATTCGTTCGTCAATTAGTCATCAAGGAACGGCATTTTTTTTTTTCGATTACATAGTTCGTTAAACATCATCAAGGAATCGTAATTATTGAAATGTCACTGAAATATCGAATGAAATGATAAACTACGTAATAACATAATATATTATCATTCGATTCGCATCGATGTTCTCTATAAGTCTTTTTTTTCTTGTTAGGCTGAAGATGCCGATATACGTTAAAAAAAAAAAAAAAAAAAAAAAAACAAAAAAAAAAAAAAAAAAAAAAAAAAAAGAAAACAATTCGTCCATTATATCGTGCACAAAATATGCCTGCGATACGTATTAAATTATACCCTCCACCCCTTTCTACCCAAATGTTCAAACTTTCACTCCTCTTCATATTCACAAAATTTAACATAAATTTTATTCGAAACATTTATTTACAATGTCAATAGAATATCGGAGATACTTGATCGTACAATTTCTTGAAACGATATTACTTTAAATTATTATCAAACTATATGGGCTTTTACACAGCGTGCGCTTAATTTACTCTATATACTCTAATCACTTTTTTAATCTTTTATTATCTCATTTTGAAGAAATGTCACGTATCTTATTATATATATATATATATATATCTACGTCGTTCCTTTCAATGTAGACAGAAGTATAATCTTAATAATTAACTCGCCAGAATGGTTATAGGATTTTTTTCACGTTTTTCCCTGGTGTATGTCCAACGTATGTAAGACTGCAAAATAAAGCGTACACACACACACACACACACACATACACATGTAGACATACAAACACACGTATTACATACATAGAGAAAAAGTGAAAGATAGATAGATAGACGGATAGATAGAAAAAGGGGGTAGAATCATAAAACAAAAGGTAATCCAATTTTCTTCGGATGTGTGACCTCGAGAAAGTTTCTATTTTCTTCCAATCTTTTTCTATCAAACGAAAGTTTCGTTTTCCCTTTTCCTACCTCATACTATTCTCATTCGGTATCTTCCGAAAATAATAATATTCTTAAAGAATCGTCGATAAATATTTGACGTTCCTCGTCGACGTTACGATCATATATGATTTGTTTTTAATAAAAACGTCGCAATTTATGTCTACACGAATTGTTATTCTAACGTATATACATACATATATAAATACATACATATATATATATATATATATATATATATATATATATATATATATATATATATATATGTATATACATACGTATAAATTTTAACTAGGATATTTCTAATTATGTTAAAGTTAATCGATAATAAAGCCGAGCTCGAACTAGGAAGATTAGCTCGTCTCTAGTTCTCAAATAAAACATTTCATCCACATGATTCGATATGTAACGCGCGTCGAAAGAAAATTGCGATTGGATTTCGAAATGAACGGACCTTAGCGAGATAACGGAGCCACTGAGCGAACGAGGAAGTAAAGCCACTGAAAACTTAAACCAGTCGTTCTAATTTTCACGAGAGTCCTAATTCCGTAGGAGAAACGTGCTTGATACAATTTTAAGAGGGGCGAAACGAAGAGGGACGAGGAATGGAGGAGAATGAGGAGAAGGTGTATGAGGAAAAAAAAGGAGAAGAAGTATTCAAGGAAAGTAAAATTAATTTGACTCCAAAAAATAAAAAATGGGAGGGGGAAAGGGGGGACGTTAACGTTTGTGTACTCTCTCTCTCTCTCTCTCTCTCTCTATCTCTCTTTCTTTTTCTTTCCTTCTTTCTTTTTCTCTTTTTTTCTGACAGATAAAACTAAAAGGGATGGGGATAGGGAGGAGGGGAAGGGGACAGTCCAAGGGAAAAGAAAGAAATTTTAATCAAGCAAATTGCACGATCTAATTTTTATTCTTTTTCATTTCAGCCATGATCGAAGTTCGATAGTAGATGTAGTACGTATCGACGTTAATTAGATATAATTTATTGTCAAATATTGAGAAAAATGATATAAAAAAAAAAAAAAGAAAAGAAAAAAAAAGAAAAAAGAAGAAAAGAAAGAAATTGAAATGTATGAGATGTAATCGATTGTTAGCGCTTATAACAAATGAATGGATTAAATTCTTTTCATCATTTTTATTTAACATCATTGAATTACGCGAAATGGATAAATTAATGATTTACACGATGGAATTGGGGATAATTAATTTATCATTTATTTTTTTATATCTTATGTACTGTCTAATGGAAAAGAAAAAAAAAAGAAAAGAGAGAGAGAGAGAGAGAGAGAGAGAAAGACAGAGAAAATAACACCCTCGAGCTGTATTTATTATATCTCGATTTTATTGTACAAATTATCGATTCTGTTTTCTTTTATAAATAAATAAACAAATAAACAAATAAACAAATAAACAAATAAACAAATAAATAAACAAATAAACAAGTAAATAAATAAATAAATAAATAAATAAATAAATAAATAAATAAATAAACAAACAAACAAACCAGAGTGAAATGTTATCGATGGAAATTATAGATGAAAAAAATATTTTTCGTTATTTCAACGTAGATCCTTATAATATCAAAGAAATACGTAGACGATTTTTGTCAAATCGAGACAACATGTTTTTCTTTTTTTTCCTTACTCCTTTTTTGCGTAACACTACGTAACACGCAACGATTTTTTACTTGTCGATTTTGATGCTCCCTAACTAACGCTAAGAATCTCTCTCTCTCTCTCTCTTTCACTCCCTTTCACTCTCTTTCACAATCAGTTGAGCCTTTGTGTCTCCAACACGATTCTTCGTTCCGCGGAACTAATTTCCGTGGGACGATGCGATTGATCGATCGGATATTCTTCGTTCGGGAGCAATTCCGAATCTGTCTATTGTGCAAGAACGACTCCAATTGAGCGAGCAATCTAACCACTACTGACCTCTCAACTTCAACTATCGCTTTTCTATCCACTTTATCCTTGAGCGCGATTCTTAAACTTTCGCGATCGTTTGACCCTTCCCCTTTCTCCTCCTCTCCCTACCACCCCTACCTACTTACCTACCTTCGGTATTATCACCTTTCTTTCTTTCATTCATTTTTTTTCTTTTTTTTTTTTCTTTCTCCCTCCCTCCCTCCCTCCATCACTCTCCCTCACTCTCTCTCATCCCTTCTCTCCCTGTCTCTTCTTTTTTTTTTTTTTTATTCTTCTCTTCCTTCCTTCCTTCCGTTATATCGATCGAGGAAATTGCGCTTCGTAATTTATCTAATCCTCGTATAATACGTTCGGATAAATTTTAAATAACCCTTTCGATAAAACGCATGTACATACGTAGATGCATACATACGTCATTCTATTCAACCAAAAAATATTTTCTCTTTCGTAATGGAAAGAATGACGACGAATTAAAAGATATCAAATATTAATTGCGCTACGTTTCAATTAATTTTATATCGTATATCGTATCGATCGTTAAATACGGTATCAGATTAGCTTTCTATTTATTTGTATTTGGGATGTGATTTGAAAAAATGATTTTACGCTTACTTATTCACGTTCTCATTAGAGTTGAATATATATATATATATATATATATATATATATATATATATAAAATAAAAAAAAAAAATAAAAATTGCCGATTGTACCTGGTACACATTGATTTTATATTATAATTATTATTTCGACCGAAATATTCGATTGGATAATATTAATAATGATATCGTGTAACGAGCTTGAAACTTAAAAGCTTTCTTCATTAATTATTTGAGAATGTACTCGAGAAAACGTATTTCTATTTATTTTTATTTAAACATTGATGATTATTGTAATATATACGAAAGCGTAATAAAAAAGAACAAAATTTCTTTTTCCTCTTTTAGAAAAAAATATTTTCTAACTTAGCACTTTTTCGCAGATCCCTTGAAAGTTGTTGAGAAGATAACTCTTCTCCCTTTCTCTCTCTCTCTCTCTCTCTCTTATATGTATTTTATATTTTTCTTTTTTAAACATCGAGGATTATTATATATAAAAGTACATGCGATAAAAAAAAAAAAAAAGAAAATTCAATCGATGGCCAAGCCAGACGATAAAAAAAATAGAAATATATATCGTATACATATTTCGATATACCAAAAGAACAAATCTTGTTTACGATTCTGTTGTGTTCGAGTTGAGGAGAAGAAAAAAACATGCTTTCGATGATATCTGTTGTTTCAATAAAGGACACGTGGTCTATATATATATATAGTTATTTTGAAAGTAGGATTTAGGTGAATCATCTAAATCCAGGGTTTGAACAATTTCTTTTATCTCATGGGCCGCATCATCCTTCCAATTTTCTCTCTCCCTCTCTTTCTCTCTTTCAATCTATTCTTTTTTTTTTACATATTTACACTCAAAAAGTAAAAAGAAAAAAAAAAAAAAAGAAAAAAGAAAAATATCCATTTTTTTCAAAAATATTTTTATTCATTTAATATTATCTCCCAACAAACTCACTTACGTATGACGCCAATTAATGTAATTGTTTACGTTAACAATGACGTCCGTGACGTCGTTTGATCTCGTCGACAATATCAAACGAATCAAAAGAAAACCAAGAAAAGAGAAAAAAATAATAAAAAAAGGAATGAAAAATAATAAAGAAGAAAGAAAATGAGAATATATAAACCGTAATTAACGAAAGGTATTTGTCTCTTTTTTCTTTCTTTCTTTCTTTTTTTCTTTTGTAGACGTAAAGAATGGGTTAGGAATATTTTCTAAAAATTTCATTAGAAAATTTAAAAAAAAAAAAAAAAATTGACGAAGCTATAAGTCGACTTCTCTAGCAGCGAGCATTTCTACCCCTTCCTCCCTCCTTTCCTACCATCGAATTAAATTGTAAACGGGCTCGTATATTCTCATTAATCTAATGGTTGTCGATCGACTGACTAACTGACTGATCGATTTTAGTATACCAGAACCTACATTGGTCTCATTAGAGACAAAAATACAGCTCGTGTCGTATCACGGTGTCAAATGGTAGGGATCGTCTTCGAAAATCTTACAATACCAGATAACAAGGATTCCAAGGGTTCTTATGTCATTGAATAAAAAAGGGACAAAAATTGGATGGTAGTTAGGGGACAAAAATATAATAGTGGTAGTAGCAGTAGTAGTAGTAGTAGTAGTAGTAACAGTAGTAGCAGTAGTAACAGTAGTAGTAGTAACAGTAGTAGCAGTAGTAGCAGTAGTAATAGTAATTATGATTAGATCCAGATTAGAGAAGGGACAAGACGTATCGTAAGGTATAATTAATGTATCACATGATGGAACTACGCAAGTATATATGTATGTAAATGATGATATAAGAGTGACACTGTATTATGGTGTGGGGAAGGTTGATGGGGAAGGGGTTAATGCGTCGTTACACGTTCCCACGTTGAGATAATTTCCCTGGCAATCGTAAAGGGAAAAGATCATACTTTCGATCCGTGCACTCTTCTGACCTTAACAATCAAAGAAATGATATTTTTTGTTTCTTCGATAATATTTTACCTTGTCTAAGTGAACGTACGCAAATGTATTTGTTTCTTTTACTTTTCGTAGTCATTCGTTCGGTTTAATACTCTCTCTCTCTCTCTCTCTCTCTTTCTCTGTGTATGTGTGTGTGTATGTGTGTGTGTTTGAAAATTGGTCGACTGGTAGCGAAATCGCGAAACACTGCCATATTCTGACATATTTGAGAAACGAATAGTCATGTGCAGACCGACATGATTAAAGAGAGAGAGAGAGAGAGAGAGAGAGAGAGAGAGAGAGAGAGAGAGAGAGAGAGAGAGAGAGAGAAAACAGGTGACATAAACTATCCTCGAAAGTGGAAAGCACGGAAAACGACAGAGAGTAATGCGATGCACTGTCTGGTGGACGACCTTGAAGGGAGACAGCGACTGTCGGAGACAGGATAGTTCCTCTTTCTCTCTCTCTCTTTCTCTTTCTCTTTCTTTCTCTTACTCTTTCACTCTCTTACTTTCTGTCTCTCTCTTTCTTTCTCTCTCTTTCTTTCCCTGTCTCTCTATCTCTATCTGTTTATCTACCTTTCTCTTTCTCTCTTCAAGGTCGATTTACCGCTTCTCTTCTTTAGCCTTTACACGCGAGAACGAAACGATCGAGTTTTGGTATCACGAACCTTCACTGCGAGTTTACTAATCTCAATGCGATCTTTTTTTCATGGGACAAAAAGCTGATACTGTATTATAATCGTATATTGTAATTTATTTATTTTTTCTTTTTCTTTTTTTTCTGTTTTCCTTTTTCATTTTTTTTTTTTTTTCTTCTTTTTTTCATTTATTTATTCTTTCTTCTCTTTCACTCCTTCTCCTTTCCTCTTGCGTATTATTTCTGAGGGTCAAACTAATTATTATCATTATTATTTTCTTTTTTCTTTTTTCTTTTTCCTTATTTGTTTTCTATCTTTTCAAGGACATATAATATTAGGTTACATTGTATTATGTACATTTATAATTTTTCATAGAAGTCATTTAAATATAATTCGTCACGCCTTCCTCTTTGATGTTGTTTCATTTATTTACTTTTTATTTATTTATTTATGTTTTTTTTTCTTTTTTTTTTTTTTTCTTTTGGATATGTGGAATATCAATTGTGAAAATTAGAATTGTCCTTTGCGAATTTTTTCTTCCTGATAGAAATTAATATACACATTTTGATCATTTACCTGTTTACAAATTGACATCGATGAAATATTATTTATAATTCTTTGAATATATCAAATATTTGTGAATAGGTGTGTATACGTGTCATACGTTTCAATGAACGTTATTTATTATTTTCTTCTTTCGTATATTTTATAATAGACGCTTTTATCAATCGTCTTCTGTATCTTTTTTTTTCTCTCTTTTCTTTAAATACAATTTTTGCTTATTAAACTTTTTTCTTTATTTTTTTTTTTTTTTTTATAATTTTGAAGGACATCGATTTATACCTATAATCTTTTTTCTTTTTTTTTGTTTGTTCATTTATCCAATCTCCCTTTAGTTCTTTTTAAATAAATAAAATGAATATACGATATATATATATATATATATATATATATATATATATTATGTGAACCGGAAAGTAATGTCGCTTTCTTAAATTAAATTCAAACGAATAAATTTTTAACAAGTTTTTAATTTTTAATCAGAATCAAATATCGACATACGGAGAAACGACATTATTTTCCGATCTCCCCTAATATATATACACGTAAATATTAAATATTTTTTTAGGAGATTTAAACTTAAAATATATCGTCTTTCCAATGGGGAATGATGGTTTTGAAGGATAAATCAGAATATTTACAAGAAGGAAATACGAGACGGATATCTTAAATTTTTCTTAAGTCAGGTAGAAACGATGCGTCATCGCGCTGAGTAACCCAAAACTCCATTAAAAACATTGTCGCAACGGCGACGAGGAAGGAACTTTCCGCTTTCTGGCCCGCGTTTCTCAAGGCGAGCCACGTGAAAACACGCAACGTTGCACGATAAAAACTTTTCATTGCCGGTAACGAGTTCGACCTGTCAACGAGTATTCTAGTGAAAAGAATTTTAGAATTTTTTTTTTCCAATCCATAACTAGAATTTATATTTATTTTCATTCGTCTATTAAGAAAATCATTTTTATTTTAATATTTATTATAAATAATAATAAAATTATATATATATATATATATATATATATACATATTTGAATTAGAAGATATAATGAGAAACAATGAAATAAAAATATTGAATAAAATTTATAAATGAAAATAGTTTATCTCGATTGATCGTCATTTATCTATTATTTTTTCTTTTTTAATTTTTCAATTTAATTAACATTTGATTCACAATTTCCATGCGGATGTAGGATTTATTTTAATTTTCACTCGTTTATTTGTGAAATAAGTGAATAATTGGTATTTGTAATAATAATAATAATAATAATAATAATAATAATAATAATAATAATAATAATAATAATAATAATAATAATAATAATATTAATGAATTATATAAAAAATTGAAAAAAAAAGAGATATTTCCAATTGATTGATTAGGAATAAAACTACGAAACAATGGAATAATATATTAAATGAAATTTCTAATAAAAGCTAATTTATGTTAGCCTATAATTTATTATCTTTTATTTCTTCAGATCTAATTAATTTTTATTTTCGTGCAATAATATTAATACTTTAATTATCATAAATTAAATATCTTGACTTATATAAAAATGATTTATTATGATATTACTTATTATTATTATCATTATTATTGTTTTCATAGTATGATCTCAAAAATAATATTTATAGGCACGTTTATCATTTGATATCTTTCATTATATAATTTTCGAAGTTTCAATAATATTCTTTCATGAACATACTTAATCGCGTCAAAAAGTTTGTGTCTCTCGAAAAATTGAAGATCCCTTGGAGTAAGAAATAATTTCCCTTTCGTTTTAATTTCGCTTTATATCCTCTCATCTACGTTAAAAAGGTAGACTATTTGAGATCTCGAAAAAAAAGACAGGCTTTATTGAAATCTGATAAGATGGGTATCTCCGTCGAGATTGGCAACGTTTCGTCCTCGAACAGATTATAAGGAAATCTTTTGGACCCTAATCTCTTATCTTCTTCGAGTAATACATATTCTAAACTTTTCGAGGTTAAGAGGAACTGAATAGTGGAATGGAAAGAGAAAAAACAAAAAAGTTGAACCAACGAGACACGAAGGTTTTATAGAAAAATACGATCACTTTGTGCCTTTAAGCCTAACTGACGATAACGATGAAAGAAACAAAAAGAAAAACGATAAAAGAAAAAAAAAGATAAAGAGAGAGAGAGAGAGAGGGAGAGAGAAAGAGAGAGAGAGAGAGAGAGGAAAAGAAAATTAAAAAATAAGAAAAAAAGCTTTCGAACTTCCCATTGTCGGAAGGAGAAAAAAATTCTGACTTTGATCCAGACCATTTTATTTAAAATATGGTCCCTCCGTGTCGTTAGGATTTAAAGAATAATATAAAAGAGAAAAGAAAGGAAAAAATACAACTGAAGATAATTAAAAGTAAAGGAAATACAAAAATGTTGAGAAATAAAGGAATAGTGAAAAGATGGGCCGAATGGGATGGTCGGAAGGGTGGAAGGGTGGGAGGGAGGGAGGCAGGTACAGTTTGGTAGGAGGGTCAAGTGACATACGAGCGTCATTTAGTTAAAAGCCATGACATTTCGAGACGCAACCCAATTTCCTTGTCTCGTAGAACGAACACTTTTGTAATCTAAGCGAAAACGCGACGTAGTCGTGACTATAATGTTTCACGAGAGAAAGTTTACTTTTTTCTTCTCTCTCTCTCTCTCTCTCTCTCTCTCTCTCTCTCTCTCTGTTTTTTTTCTTTTCTTTTAAAGCGGCTAACAACTTTACATCGCTACAAGTTCGATCGTATACATAAGTAACATGTAACTACGTATGTATGTATGTACGTACGTTTTATAAATGAAAAAAAAAAAAAAAAAGAAAAGAAAAAACTTTACTTTGAAAATCAGACATGTTCAATTTCAATATTGTTTATTAACATGTTTGCCATCGATAAAAATTTTATATATATTCAATCACGATTATATTCACTATTGTTATATCTATATTCATAACTTTAATATTTTATTTTTATTGGAAAATGAAAATTATGAATGTCTTTTTTCTTCTTTTCTTTAATTTTCCACAAAAGAAGAACTTTATATATATATATATATATATATATATATCTTTTTATTTTACATTGTGTAATACCGTACAAATGTAAATATTAGATATTTTACATAGATTATAATCATTTATTTATATTATTTCATATTGTCTTATTAAATGATATTCGATATGTATAGTAATTTATTTTTTGTGATATTTTTAATTGATTCACAGTGTCCATCATAAAAGTAAAGGATTTTGTTAACAAGTACAATATTTTATAATCATAATCCTTTGTTTTATATTATTATATTAAAAATGTACTATTTTATATGTTCATTTGATTAATACACAAATAAGATATTATATTGTAATATATTCTTTTTATTTATTTAAACAATACGAGATGATCGTTATGTGACAGCTATAATCAAATTGAAAAAAGAAAAACAAATAATAATGAGTAATAGTCATTATTATAGTTAAACGTATTTATTAAAGATACAAGATTATTTTCACATATGATTCTATGCATAAATATATACTTTAATGGGACAATTTAATGAATTCACATATATAATTCCTATAGACGCACGTATAAATAGATTTTATCGTAATAAATTTTACTTACTTATAATTATCGCATGATGTTCGTTATAAATAAACTAGGAAGATAAATGTTAATAAGGTTTAATTGGTATGACAGTAAACAAGTTAATTAGAGATAAAGGATTAACGTTCACACGTGATTCCATAAATAATTAAATACAAATTAAATACATATATATATATATATATGAAATAATTATATTTTAATAAATTCTCCTTGATTATAACATAACATGCATTCATATAGATTTGTTTCTTATATAAATATTACATATCCATGATTACATACGCTAAGAATAATTTTGTTATAATAAATTCTCTTTAATTATGATACAATAAGATGTATCATCATGTTCAATTACCGTGAACAAATTGCAAAGATAAATGATAATAAGTGTTAAATATTCCTTTTTGTAAAGTTAACTTCTTAATTAGAGAAACAAGATTACATTTATACATGATTTCAAACACATAAACACATACATACACGCAGGTATATACTTTTAAGTAGTTATATACATATATGTATATATATATATATATATAAAGTTCTTCGAAGTTTCTGAGAATGTTGAGGAACGTTTAGAGATAGGACATCCAGTAGCAAGACGACAGCGAATTGCGTAGGAATATGTAGAAGGATGATACGGAAGAGATGATAGTAATAGTGATTGTAGTAGTGATGATGTATTGATAGTACTACTAATAGAAGTAATAGTAATAGTAGTAGTAGTAATAGTCATAGTAGTGGTAGTAGTAGTCGTGGTTGCTGTCATGCTGACAACGGAACCTGCTTTCAAGGCGAACGCGAACTCAACGTATTTCAGGGTAAGCTTTCTGAACACGCAACGTTTACTGCCTATGCTTGGTCTGTCGGTGCTATGCGCAAAATTCTAAACCAAGAATGACAAAGGAAACGACCGATCGAATCTAATTAATGGAATCATCTGTTTCGAAACTTCCTAATGTTGTTTTACGATTGAAATCAATAGAATCTTTGAAGTAACTCCTTTTGATACTCTCTCTTTCTCTCTCTGTCTCTGTCTCGATACTCTTTCTTTTTCTCTCTTTGGATCGTTAGAATCGATTAGAAAATTTATACATTTTAAGGATAGCGTGATATAACCTTTTCGTATTGAAGTTCTGTGTAATTGGATATTTATTTATTTTTTCTTTTTTTCCTTTCTTTCTTTCTTTCTTTCTTTCTTTATTTATTTTTCTTTCTCCTCTTTTTCTTTAACATTGAAATAAAAGAGTAAACTTTTGTTAGTAAGTTTCATTAGTTGAGTAACTTTTGTTATTTGCATATGAAAATAATAATAATAGTAATAATAATAATAATAATAATAATAATAATCGCTCGTTGACCGTTCGATAGCTGCATGTACGAAAATTCGAACGAGATTGATCGAATAATGATATTTATATGGAAATTTCTTTTTTTTATTCTTTTTTCCTTTCTTTTTTTTTTTTCATTTTGTTTTAATTTCCATTAACATACACACGCCGTGGAGATTAATATGTATGGAGAAAGTCATTATTAAAAATGAAATTTTCAAATGGAAA
This sequence comes from Vespa crabro, assembly GCF_910589235.1. Lineage (NCBI taxonomy): Eukaryota > Metazoa > Arthropoda > Insecta > Hymenoptera > Vespidae > Vespa > Vespa crabro. Next base: position 3,941,387 of record NC_060956.1, on the reverse strand, counting down.
AAAAAAAAACAAAAATAAAAAACAAAAACAAAAAAAAAAGTAAACAGAAAAAAAAGTCTACATCACAAAAATATGATTTAATTCTTTTACGTTGAATTATCTGCCACGTAGACGTATTATTTAATAATGATCAATATAATTCATTAAACACTTTGACGAAAAAAAATATCGATATAAATATTTATTATATATTTATTGTTTAGAAATATGTTATAAATATATATAAATATATATATATATATATATATATTGCGTGAATAAAATGAAAGGATATTATTTGTATGGAATTATTTTCTCTTCTTTTTTTTCTTTTTTTCTTTCTTTTTTATTATTATTATTATTATTATTATTATTATTATTATTATTATTATTATTATTGTATTTAATCATACGAGTGGAGAGGTTAATATGAATAAACGAAAGGATCAATACTCGTTATGCAGATAGAAAAGTGATGCATCGATCGAATTTAAATGATAGCGAGTGACCATCGTAAGAACATCGTGCGATAGGATAATCTCCGTGATCGTCGTAGTTATGTCTATAGTTCAAGGCTCTTATACTTGATTGTTTTAAGTTGCGACACGTAAGGGACATGCAGTTACTTACACGGAGGTTGTTCTCTTTGACAAGAACAACGTAAAGTATTTATCTATTTTACTTAACTCTTTAAAAATCTATGTAATGCATTTAAACAGTGTGTTATTGCTAACGCGTATATATGTGTATATATATATATATATATATATATATATATATATATACATACTTACTTTTTATTTGTTCGCACTATTGTTTCCTTAGTATTTTTATTGAATATTATTGTTATTGAATTATTGTTTCAAATTATGATCCAAGAAAAATATTAAAAAGTTATACGCTCATATTTATCCACGTATATATATATATATATATATATATATTTTTAATTTTTTTTTTTTAATCAATTTTTTAATTAAAATAAATTTCTCTTTTTTCTTCTTCTTCTTCTTCTTCAATTATTCTAACAAGAAGATAGATACGACATATAATTTTTTAAATACAATCTCGTATGTGATATATGAAAAAATTTATTGAGAAAATTATTTTATAATTCTTTTTTTTTTTTCAGAAGTAAAAGAAATTCTTCTTTAATATTTCTCATTATATCTCATTATATTTTCTAACTCATTAAATATATTATATAGCTATAATAATACAAATTAATAATGACAGTTAATAATAATATTTAATTATAATTAAATTAATAATAAAAATATATAATAATATTTCATACACAAAATATATATATATATATATATATATATATGTATGTATATGTAATATGTATAATATATATTATATTTAACAATAACTATACATATATTTATATATATATATATATATATATATATATATATATATATATTAAAGTATAAACCTTTTTCTTTTTTTAATATATACTACGAATCGTTCAATAAATTTTATATATCATAATCGATTAAAAACATCGCCAATTCATTTTTTATGAAAATGTCACCTACTTAATTATACGATCTACGATTAATCGTATTTAAGCAGGAGGTATTCGAATCCCATTTAGTTTTCCTCCTTTCCGGGTAAATCGAACACACCCAACGTTGGCGTGCCACTCCAGGAAAACGGATAATCTATTTTCCGTTCATGCGAATCTCGATCGTTCGATTGTCTCTCCCTTTCATCTTTCTCTCTCTCTCTCTCTCTCTCTCTCTCTCTTTTTCTCACATTCTCTCTTTCTCTTTCTTTCTGGAGAAATAGACCCTGGAGATTCAACTCGTACGAAGCCAATTAATTGACGCCGACACCTTCGTTGTAATTCTGGTATTTCTGAAACTCATCGAAAGGACATGTATGAAGTACTCTATTTAGCCGCATTCTGGTCATGCAAATTCTATGAACCCACCCAATAATGGCGTGCGGAAAGACAGAGTTCAGATATAGAAACGTAGATAGAAAGAGAGAGATAGAGAGAGAGAAAGAGAGAGAGAGAGAGAGAGAGAGAGAGAGAGAGAGAGATAAAGAGAAAATCGTGGCATCGTGTTGTAAATGAAAGTGAGAAAGTGAGAAAGAAGAGGAGAAAAAGTGAAGGAAAAAGAAAAAAGAAAGGAAGAAAGAAAAATGGCCGTCCATTAGGTTGGGATCTATTTGTATTACGAAATCACTTTGTCAACAGAGTAAGCGAGGAATCGATGTCAGGGTTGCCTCGACATAGCTCGTTCTAAACGTCGATAAATCCTTCGGTTCACCGCGAACATTCTCCCTTTACCATTGATCTTGTACACTGATAAAATATAAAATTCAAACCCTTTCCCCCTACCCCTCACCCTTCGCACGAACGTAGACCGCACACGGGAATACACGCGGAATAACGATAAACGGTAAAGAATGTCGATAAAGAATGGTGATAGCTTATTTTTTTACATTCCTATAAAATATTTTCGTCCTTATTTTATATAAAAGTCTCTCTCTTTCTTTCTCATTTCAATTGGACATTTTCTTCGTTAAAAAAAATACGTTCTAGGAATTTAAAAATCGATAAAAGTAAAATGAATAAAGAGAGAGAGAGAGAGAGAGAGAGAGAGAGAGAGAGAGAGAGAAAGAGAGAGAGAAAGTAAATAATTACCTACCAACATGAATAATTCTAAAACAAACGTATATAATTATTATACTACAAGGGTATATTTCATTATCTTCATAATTTTAATAATATGTTAGAATATTTTATCAATTCTTTTTTTCTACCTTCATTTCTTTAATAATAAAATAAGAACATATTTTATTAAAAAGAAATTGAAGAAAATGTCGTTATAATATCTTACGATATATTATAATATTTTACGATATATAAACGATTATTTTATTATCTTTTAGATGTCTTATAATTTGTCTTTCTATATAAAACAAAATATATCATATCGCAATATCAGTATCAATATAATAATGTTTTTCTGTAAATTTTCTTTTTCTTTGATCCTTTCTGATTTATCAGAAAATAGGAAAAAAAGAAAAAAAAAAAAAGAAAAATAAATTATAAGGAATATTAAAAGGTAGGACATAAAAAATTGCGTTCTTATTGATTAAAAGAATATAGAAAAGATAAATAGGGATAAAAGAGATAAAAGAAAGAGAGAAAGGGATAAAAGAATATAGAGAATACGTGGAGAGAAAAAATAAAGTGAAAAGAAATTTCATAACAATTTCAAATAAATAAAAAATGATAATAATTATTTAATAATATAATAGACGTATTTTGTTGGTTTATAATTTCTCTGAAACCTCTATTATTTCTGCCCAATCGACATGAAATTTCATATAATTGTTCTTTATGATCCGACGGAAAATTTAGGCTACTTAACTGACGGAAATATTACCTATAAAACAGGCTACGAGGCTTTAAACGACTACAAGAGAAAGAGAGAGAGAGAGAGAGAGAGAGAGAGAGAGAGAGAGAGAGAGAGAGAGAGAGAGAGAGAGAGAGAGTGAGAGAGTGAGAAGGTTGGTATACGAGCGACGTAAAATACGAACCAAGAGAGACAAAATGAAATTTTGAAGTTGGTTACACTAGAAATGCATTGATTGAGTGATTTACGATTTTGACTTGTGATCTATGTTCCGTGTTCCATGTTTTGTATTCCGCATTCCCTGTTCCGTGTTACCGTGTTCACTGTTCCATATTCCTTGTTCCATATTACTTCGAGGAAAGAAAGTACAAAAATGTTTTCTTTTTTTTTTTTTTTTTGTAAAGCACGTCCGTCATGCTTCACGAAGTAACAACAAGTAATTACTAGTAGATATGTATTTACAAATTTATACATAAAAAAAAAAAAAAAGAAAAACAATGACAAAAAAATATATTATTGAAATAAATATACCTGTAGAAAACAAAGAAAGGAAAAAGAAAAAAAAAAGATCAATCGAAGAAGAGAGAAAAAAAATGAATACGGGGTTGGGGATTGGTGGGACTAGAAACACGTGCAACACTTTTCAATTGAAACACGAAGGAATGAAAATCAAAACGATTCGTATCGACGAGTTCGAAGAGACATAACGTGTTCATCTTTCTCTCTCTCTCTCTCTCTCTCTCTCTCTCTCTCTCTCTCTCCCTCTTTTTCTCACTCTGTTTGTATTTCAAAGAACGTCAGCAAGTTTTTCCGCAATACGTTGAAAACGTTTCGAAGGTTGGAACAAAACTTCCTCATCGTCTCTCCCCCCTTTTTCTTTCCCCTCACTCCACTCCTCAACCATTCTCGAGACGACGTTCAGCAATAGAGGAACGGAAACGCCATTATGAAATTTTTCCGGATACCGGACACGCTCGAACGAAAGCCGAAAGAGAGTTTTTCAACGGTCGAGCCTCTCTCATCGTTCTCTTCGTTTCCGTAGATGCAATATGCTTGCATTTCCCCCATCCTCACCCTCTCTCTCTCTCTCTCTCTCTCTCTCTCACTCACTCTGTTTCTCTCTCTATCTCTCTTCCTCCTTCATATTTTTCTTTTTCTATCTTTTTATTTTTCTCTTCCTTTTTCCTTTTTTTTTTCTTTTCTTTTTTTTTTTTGTCTCTTTTTCTTTTTTATTTTACTCGCCCATATTAAAGGAATCTCGTGGATCCATTCCAATTTGGGATCATTTCATTCGACAAATCGTTTTTGTCTCTTCTTCTATCGCAACGATAATTAATTGTAATTTTTATACAAATGAGCAAGTATTGATTTTGTATTTTTTAAACGGAGTCAATTTTCTGTTTCTTTTCTTTTTTTTTTTTTTTTTTTCGACGATGATACACTACTGTAATGATCTAATAAAATATATGTACGAGTCGCTTATTTCCCAAATCGATTAACTTTATAAAACGAAATTGTAGAGAAATGCGATGGAATAATGTAAATTGCTTTTTTAAAATTCCCTTTTAAAATATAAATACAAATAAATATTGTAGAATTGTATAAATGGAGATCGTAGCTTTCGTCTAACGATATATTAATTTTAATGAGATGTAATAGTATTAGAATAATCGTTATTACTGAAATAAATTTTATTTTTCATTCGAGGCTACAACAAAATTTTTTCATTTCAATTGTATTAAATAACGAAAATTAGGAGTATTTTATTATGAATATAATAAAGTAAGGACAATCATCAAGTTGTTTGACATTTAAATTTTTAAAAATTCAATAAGTGGAATTAATTAATTTGCCTTCGTGAACGACTGATATATATATATATATATATATATATATATATATATATATATATATATAATTCTAATAGAAAGTAAAAAATTTACATCTTTTCAAATATACATCACATATGCATACACATATACAACAGAATTTACATTTACATTCACTGCATCCTCATAATGATTCGTCAAGTGTCACTCGCTTGAAAATTAATGACGGAATATTTAAAAAAATATCGAAACATTTAAGTTCCAATATATAAAATCGAATATATTTAGTTTTATTTTTTTTTTATTTTTTTATTTTTTTTTCTTCATTCTATCGTATTGATTAATCATAATTTTTTATAGAAATATATTTTATCGGATAAAGATTAATTTTATTTTATTAACAGACATCAAATTTTTTTTTCCTCTGAGATAATGCAATACCGTAATAATAATAATATAATAAAACACAGAGATACTTTTTGACATTTAGATTTTATATTTATTTATTTATTGATTTTTTTTTAATAGTTTCTAACAGAAGATTCGTTAAACCAAATGTATATATACACATTTTTTTTTCCTTTCTCTCTAATCTTTTTTTTTTTCAACCAGTAAATAAAAAATTTACCACTTTAAAGAAACAAATTAAACGCGAATATAACATAATTTACGTTTTCATTCACAGTATCGTCATAATGATTTAATAAGTATCACTAGCTTGATAATTAATGACGAAATATTAAATATATCGTAAGATTTAAATACCTATATATATATATATATATATATATACATACATATATGCATACATACATACATACATACGTAATAACGTCGGAAATATATCTTTAAACGTTTGATCTAACATCCATACGATTTGATTTATCATTTTAATTTATCACTTTAACCATCGATTATTTTCATTATTTAACGTTGATTTAATTCGATTGAAATATTCAAAGAACGAATAAAACATTTCGATCATTATTATTCGATTAGATTATTCGTAATTATTGTATAATATCAATCGAATCTATTGGCGTATTCAGATTGTCGATGAATAGAAAACGATAGAGAAAATAATAATGTAAATGTGTTAAATAAAAAGCAAATCGAGAATGCGACGGTGTTGTTTAACAAAACAAAGTCGCCATATTTACGTTAGCGTCGTTTACAGACGCATGGACGTCTTGTTTCTGTATCGTGCTCTGCGGGTTGAGGTTACGTATCGATTGGCGAGTCTGACCTAACACTGACATACTTCACTCGCGAGGTCTGACCTCTGTTCCGTATCGTGTATCGACCATTACCATAACCTTAGGATTTATATAAGTTTATCGTCCACGAGCGCTTCCACGATCATTCCTAACGAGCAAACAATGATGGCCACCTTATCTTTCGATTACAATGATAACAAAAACGTTTATATCTGTCCTATTATCAGGATTAACCGTCTCGTCCACATGTAAAATCGTCCACATGTCAAATTTTATTTTTCTTTAAAAGAGAGAGAGAGAGAGAGAGAGGGAGAAGATATTATTAATAAATAATAATAATAATAATAATAATCATCATCATCATCATCATTAATAACGATTTTTCCCTAAACTTTTGAAATAAAAAAGAAATTTTCTAATTTGATTTCGTTTGATTTTGTTCGTTCTTTTTATTTTTTGTTTCTTTTTGTTTCTTTTTTTTTTTTTTTTTTTAACAAATATTCGACGAAAAGTGTACATATGTATTGTAATGCGATAATGTAATAACGTGAAAGAAAAATATATTTTTAAATCAACATTCAATTAAATAGTCGACGTGTGTAAGTACATATATGCATATAGGGACATGAAATACGCGTGGAGGTGGGTGGGGGTTTAAAAAAAATTTTTCGATAATCCTATATTTCGTCGTAAAAAATGACGTTGGATATTTCGATCTATGTTATTATAGTTGGCTACACTATATGTGGTTCGCATGCCAAAAGAATAATAATAACAATAACAATAACAATAACAATAATAATAATAATAATAATAATAATAATAATAATAATAATAATAATAATAATAATAAAGAAAGAAAAAAGAACAGGAAACAAAAAAACAAATGTCGCAAATTAATCATCCACCACAGGATTAACTGACAGTTGACATATGTGATACATGGACAACTTAAAAAAAAATATATATATATATATATTTTTTTTAAATAGTTATCATTAGCAAATAATTAAAGAGAGAGTAAAAAACGAAAATAAAAAGAAAGGAAGAGAGAAAAAATTAAAGTCAGACATTTCGATATGTTATTACAGTCCGCTAACATGTGGTTCACCCACGATGATGGAATCTTGGGGTCCAGGGAGGACTGGTACACCACCACCCTCCCTGCCAGTACCACCAGCTGGAAGCAACAATGGCGGTGCTACATCAGTGGCCAGTGCAAATGTTGTACAACCGAGTACTACAGCTCCTATTGCAAGTCCCGAGGGTGTCAGCGATGTAAGTATAAGCTTTAAAAATCCGCAATGTTATATACAATGAGCTCGATATTTAATAACAATAACTTTTATCGAATATCCTTCCCTTTAGAATAATAACGATTCCTTGCATCTCTTTTCAATCTTTTTTTTTTCTTTCTTCTTCTTTATATATATATATATATATATATATAGACGTACATGTATATCTTCTGTAAATAATTTCTTTGATAAAATGAAACGAATGACGTCATTAAAACGTGAAATACTTCGAGTTTATGTTAAAAAGTTTATCGTACGGAATATAAACAAGTCGTGTTAACAGCATGATCATATTTAGGAAGATATTTAGAGATACAGAGTTATTCCTACGTAAGTGTATACATACGTATATAAATTGAAATTAAAATCTCTATTCAACGTGATTTGATCAAAATTTTGTTATATTATTTCATGATTGAAACGAATTTACACTCTATTTTCTAGATATTTTAGATTCATTTTTAATTCTTTACTCGCAATTTTTATAATCGGTGAAAAAGAAAAAGGAATTAACTTATGAGATTTTGAAAAAAGATTAAATCGATTTGTAAAATTATTTAAAAAACGTTTTTTAAGTTACTTGAGAGTTTTTCATTACATCCTCTAACATTGAATAAAATTAATTTATAATGCAATATACGTATGTCCGTTTTATTTTGAATTAATTTACAAATAGGTTCGTAGTTTAATCGTAACGTTAAAGTCTCTTTAATATAATGACTTTTATTTACAAAACAATTTTAAACGTATCGTAACATTTACAATATAGCATATAATGTATGATA